>NC_091176.1:19782887-20010387 GCF_040958095.1 Procambarus clarkii
ACCGCTCATACTCTAGTGTACCCTCATACTCTAATGTACCCCTCATACTCTAGTGTACCCTCATACTCTATTGTACCCTCATACTCTAGTGTACCCTCATACTCTAGTGTACCCCTCATACTCTAGTGTACCCTCATACTCTAGTGTTCCCTATACTCTAGTGTACCCTCATACTCTGGTGTACCCTCATACTCTAGTGTACCCTCATACTCTGGTGTACCCTCATACTCTAGTGTACCCTCATAATCTAGTTTTCCCCATACTCTAGTGTACCCTAATACTGTGTATCTCATTCTCTGGTGAACCCTCCAACTCTAGTGTTCCTCATTCTATAGTGTACCCTTATACTCTATTGTACCCCTCATACTCTAGTGTACCTCCTACACTAATGTACCCTCCATACTCTAGTGTATCCGCATACTCTAGTGTACCTCATAGTCTAGTGTACCCTCATATTCTAGTGTGCCCTCATACTCTATGTACCTCATACTCTAGTGTACCTCATACTCTAGTGTTCCTTCATTCTCTGGTGTACCTTCATATTTTAGTGTACACTCATCCTCTGATGTGATGAATTCGCACCAGTAAAGTGAGAGAGAAACGCAATTCTTTTGTTGGTTGTACCCTCAGACTTATATTAAGTTACTTTAAATGTTTGACTTGCTGAGTAGTTAAATATTTTAAGTATTTTAATAAATTTTAAATATTTATAAATGAATATTAAATATAAAAATAAATGTTACATATTTATTTTCCCTCGTATGACAGGGAATGAAGTGCATAATCTCTGAGAAATTAATTGCTCTTTACTATTTCCTGACTGGCTAGTAGAATTCACCTGTAAACAATGTACTTCGTAAATAACAATAGTCAGGCTTGATGTGCTTCTTTCATAATTAACCTCAGGTATGTAAATGCTCAAGTACATGGCGCTACAAACTCCTGATTGGCAGCCAATTGGAGAAATAAGACTTGTCGTGAACTTTATGCAGTTTTAAAATTTTCTTCCCTAAGACTTTCTTTGTCTTGCATATGCCTGGGTAACCACATGAGTCCTCGTCTTGATCAAATGGCCCCAGCGTAGGCGGTCTAGGGCTCTTACTCACAGCTGCTGCACTCTATTGCGGAAAACTTTGAGCAGATTGATACAATTTCCCTCGTGTACTGCACATATATGGATGTCATAAAAGAAACTTTAATACACTCCTCTTCATCCTTCCCCGACTGAGACAGAGCCAACAAGGAAATAGCCGAGGAAATAGGATTCTTTGCCGCGTCCCAGAGAATGTCGGGTGAGTCTCTCAAACGGCAAGAATTCAGTGAGACAGCCCCAAACCTTCCTCCCGCGCGGGGAGGACTCTGCCTGCACGCCTGCCAATCTCACAGACAAGACGCATGTTGAAGGAGGGGGTTTGTGTATGCACGGATGGAGAGCTGTTGGCGATGGCTGAGAAGGAAGAGGACGATGATTGGATGATGGAATGTAGATCTACCTTAAAGTCTGACTGCTGTGTGTCCTTGGTGCTGGCTGCCACGGCTCATGTAAATGCTGTTTGAATAAGTCTCTGTGTTATGTATTGTGCTTCAACACGTCTTGTACGTGTGCTGGAACTTACCAACCGGTGCCAGAGACAGTATAGAGAAAATTACTCCGAGGTCACGTACCGTACTTACAAAATACTTAAAAAAAACATACAATAAAGCTTCGACGTCTTTCCAGGAGAACTTAACAATAAGGACTCAATAACAATAACCTCGACCTGCTGTTCTAGGATGTATGAATACTCTCCGGGCGCTTCAGGAATTTCTTATATACATTGAAAGGCCTTCAGAGTCATCAGAGAAAGAACAAATGCGTTAACTATTACAACGGTGAAGACTACGCTTAGGTCTTTCATGGGCTTATATTACAGAAAAAAGTTTGACAATTATGTATTTCCTTATTTTTAATAAGGAAAAGTATGACTGAAGATATGCTAATATCGTCGGAGTCGTATGGCGACACAAAAGCTTTGGTGATAGTGTTTGAAAGTGATATAGATTCACCTTCTTTCCCCTCGTCCAATTCCAAATCATTATCCAGACCTCCTTCCATGTGTTATATGTTGGTAATGGTTTGGCGATTTCCCCTTAAAATTCCCTTCACTTCCTAGTGTGTGAGTGTGTGTGTGTACTCACCTATTTGTACTCCCCTATTTGTGCTTGAGGGGGTTGAGCTCTGGCTCCGTGGTCCCGTCTTTCAACTGTCAATCAACTGGTGTATAGGTTCCTGAGCCTATTGGGCTCTATCATCTCTAAACTTGAAACTGTGTATGGAGTCAGCCTCCACCACATCACTGCCTAATGCATTCCATTTGTCAACCACTCTAACACTAAAAAAATTCTTTCTTATATCTCTGTGGCTCATTTGGGCACTCAGTTTCCACCTGTGTTCCCTAGTGTGTGCCCCTTGTATTAAATAGCCTGATTTTATCTACCCTGTCAATTCCTCTGAGAATCTTGTACGTGGTGATCATGTCCCTCCTAACTCTTCTGTCTTCCAGGGACGTGAGGTTTAATTCCCGTAATCACTCCTTGTAGGTCATACCTCTCAGCCCGGGTACTAGTCTGGTGGCAAACCTTTAAACCTTTCCCAGAACTTGCAGGCATATACCTTGCCACTGAATTTTTAAAAGACAAAGTCAGTGGACTTATATACTGTGACTCGCAGAGTGCACTCCTGGCATTGAACGCACATAGTAGTGACACCCAGAAAATAGTCAGTGATATTCGAATGAATGTTTTAGCTGCTAAAGAAAACAGATTTGAAATTAAATTCCAATGAATACCATCACATGTTGGCATCTCAAGGTATGACACTGTTGATATGCTTGCAAAGACAGCCTGCAGAAAACCAGTAGTAGAAATTGATATGGGTGTTTCATTAGCAGTGACAAAGAGAATACTTAAACAAATATCTAATGAAGATCTCACAGACCTAACAAATTCACAAAGACCGGAAAGTTGTAGCATTAAATATTAGTGGATTAAGGCGTCCTGTACATACCAGTTGCGTTGCTACTGGCAGTATGGGTTCGAGTCACTTCATTACCTGTTTTTTCACTGTTATTTTCCTCCTGATGTGACTGTGGAGTAGCTTTGGTTCAGTCTTGACTTTGCTTGCTATATCATTTTCACAGCTTTTCTATGCTTCCCTTCTCACCCTAACATACTCACTCATTCCTGGTTCTCTGGTATCTCTCTCTGCTTTCTGGTGTTGTTATTTCGGAAGTTCCTCCACGCCTTTTTGTTCAATTCCTTTGCTTCCATACATGCCTTATTAAACTATGGATTCTTCTTTTGCTTCTCGGATTTTTCCCTTTGGGCCGGGATAAACCTGTTTACTGCCTCCTGACACTTTTGGGTGATATAGATAATCATATCTTGTACAGACTTAGCTCTGAGGTCTGTGTCCCAAGGTATATCCCTTAGGAAACTTCTCATCTCCTCATAACTCCTCTTTCGGCAAGCCAGTCTTTTGTTTCCTAGTTCTTTTTTTTTGCCTCAGATAATTCCTCGCTCTTCCAGGTACTCAAAGATCAATACATTGTGATCACTCCTTCCCAAGAGTTCTTCCAACTTAACCTCCCTTATATTCCCCTCATTTAGGGGTATATTTCAGACCAAGCATGGCTGGTTCATCTTCCCCTCTCATTCTTGTTGGTTCCTTGATGTGTTGGCTTAGAAAGTATCTTGTTGCCACGTCCAGTAGCTTAGCTCTCCTTGTGTCAGGTCCTCCATGTGGGTCTCTGATCTCGCAATCTATCTTCCCGTGGTTGAAGTCTTCCATGATTAGGAGTCCAGATCCATTCCTGCTAGCGACAGAAGCTAATCTCTCTATTATGTTAATGGCGGCCATTTTGTTTCTATCAATATTCCTGTCTGGGCCTTCTGTCATTTAGTGGTGGATTATATATGACTACGACGATAATTTTTTGTCCTGTAGTTGCTATGGTACCTGTTATGTAGTCACTTAAACCTTCACAACTCTGAATAACCATCTCTTCAAACCCCCAGCCTTTTCTTACCAGCATAGCTATACCCCCACCTCCTGTGGGGGTGTATCCTCCTGTGGATACACACCCATGATGTGTGTGTATCATCGAGCGTTCAATGACGCTCGAACTTTCCTCACACAGCGCTTCCCTCTCTTCCTTTGTTCACATGAAACGCACCTGAATGCTTCATAAACGTCCTGCAAAAGCAAATGATTCACAATAAAATTAAAAGACTTAATCTTATCTAACTTAATCTAGCCTAACCTACTCATAACCTAGCCTAACCTAGCCTAACCTTACCTAACCTCTCCTAGCCTACTCACAACCTAGCCCAAATCAAACTAACCTAAAATGGGATGTTGGTGTCGGCCACAGCGTGGACGAGCATAACTTGTAGATGGGTTGGTTGTGTCGGCTTCAAAATAGATGAGCATAACCTGATGGGCTGGCAAGGGATAGGCAGTGTGTAGTTAACAGGGATCAACAACCTGATGACAGCCTAAGTCCACAAGCCAACCTCTCACACCCTGCCTCTGAACACCAGTTTCTCATCTCAGACGTGATGCTGCGGACTTCGCCAGGCACGAGATGACACCATCTGGATACTTATGATTGCTGCAACATGACTATTACGGGGATGATCTTGCCAGCCATAAAGAAGACCGAGAGAGAGAGAGAGAGAGAGAGAGAGAGAGAGAGAGAGAGAGAGAGAGAGAGAGAGAGAGAGAGAGAGAGAGAGAGAGAGAGAGAGAGAGAGAGAGAGAGAGAGAGAGAGAGAAAGAGAGAGACAGAGACAGACAGACAGACAGACAGACAGACAGACAGACAGACAGATAGACAGACAGACAGACAGACATAAACATAGACCGAGAGAGAGAGAGACCTCAGTTAACAAATTACTGCCTCACCTCCCACCTAAAGTTAAGGTACACAACAGGGAGGCTCCCCTCGTCTGCTTGTCCTCTTAGGACCCTCGCTAGTTATTGTATCTCTCTCTCTCTCTCTCTCTCTCTCTCTCTCTCTCTCTCTCTCTCTCTCTCTCTCTCTCTCTCTCTCTCTCTCTCTCTCTCTCTCTCTCTCTCTCTCTCTCTCTCTCTCTCTCTCTCTCTCTCTCTCTCTCTCTCTCTCTCTCTCTCTCTCTCTCTCTCTCTCTCTCTCTCTCTCTCTCTCTGTCTCTGTCTCTGTCTCTGTCTCTCTCTCTCTCTCTCTCTCTCTCTCTCTCTCTCTCTCTCTCTCTCTCTCTCTCTCTCTCTCCCTCTCTCTCTCTCTCTCTCTCTCTCTCTCTCTCTCTCTCTCTCCCTCTCTCTCCCTCTCTCTCTCTCTGTCTCTCTCTGTCTCTCTCTCTCTCTCTCTCTCTCTCTCTCTCTCTCTCTCTCTCTCTCTCTCTCTCTCTCTCTCTCTCTCTCTCTCTCTCTCTCTCTCTCTCTGTCTCTCTCTCTCTCTCTGTCTCTCTCTCTCTCTCTCTCTCTCTCTCTCTCTCTCTCTCTCTCTCTCTCTCTCTCTCTCTCTCTCTCTCTCTCTCTCTCTCTCTCTCTCTCTCTCTCTCTCTCTCCTCTCTCTCTCTCTCTCTCCCTCTCTCTCTCTCTCTCTCCTCTCTCTCTCTCTCTCTCTCTCTCTCTCTCTCTCTCTCTCTCTCTCTCTCTCTCTCTCTCTCTCTCTCTCTCTCTCTCTCTCTCTCTCTCTCTCTCTCTCTCTCTCTCTCTCTCTCTCTAACATATATATTCAAACTTTTACCGTCATCAATATTCGATCCAGGTCTCTTGTTCGCTCCGGTTCTTTCGTTTAACGGCCCATTCAACTCATAACTCTCTGCGCGACACGTCACTCTCTGTCTAATGAAGGAAACTCTTTAAAAATATAATCACAAGTTCTACTAATCTAAAAATGTAATTCCTTCATACCTTTTCCTTGTCTCTTCATTCTTATCCTCGTTTACTTCTCCTTGTGTACTGATAATATACTAGTTTATGCCAAAGAAAACCAGTGTTTGTAACTGAGTAAATGCAAAGCAAAGTCAAAATTTAGATTTGGCAAAAAATATGAAGTCTCAGTAAACATTTTCACGATTATCTAATTATCAAATAGTGAACATTCTTCTTCTCGCTCCGTTACATTGTGAGCTCACTCTGATTATCCTGGATAACCACGCGCTCTCTCTGACTCTCACAGGTAACCATGACCTCTCTTTGACTCTCACAAGCATCCCTGAGCTCACTCTGACTCTCACGGGTAACCTTGAGCTCTCTCTGACTCTCACAGGTAACCATGAGCTCTCTCTGACTCTCACAAGCAACCCTGAGCTCTCTCTGACTCTCACAGGTAACCATGAGCTCACTTTGACTCTCACAAGCAGCCCTGAGCTCTCTCTGACTCTCACAAGCTACCCTGAGCTCTCTCTGACTCTCACACGTAGCCCTGAGCTCTCTCTGACTCTCACAAGCAACCCTGAGCTCTCTCTGACTCTCACAAGCAACCCTGAGCTCACTGCGACAGACAGGTTGGATTTCTTATACCAAGTCGTGGTACAGTTGGCTAGAGCGCGTCTGGGATCATCCAGCGCACAGGTTCAATTCCTCATCAAGGCCATTATGAATTTGTTCATAATTATTATTATTTCATATAAACAGGTTTATAAATGTCATTATTAAACACTATTTACTTCCTTATTATAACAGGAGCCTTTGTAGCACGTTAAGTTAATATTTCCACATACCTCTCTTCATTTCCAGTTGGGGGTCACTACATTTTGTGATCTCTTGGTGCTGCTGGATTTTCCTCGGGCATCTGGAATCTGTGTTCCCATTCTGAAGCATCACGATGGACTTAATACAGTGTCTACCGACTGGAAGAACGGGATGCCAGGCACAAGGCTCAGAGCAACGTCAGGCTGAAGACAGGCTGCTAACAATTTCTGTCAATTATATCAGCGTGAGTGAAACCAAATTGTTTGTCACTAATTGTTATTGATATTGTGTGCTCAAGTTCCATTGTGAACGTGCGTTAAATTACTGTCCTTGACTCGTCTGATCGCAAGCAAACAATCGATTAGCATAGAGTTGAGTGAGGGTGTTTGATCTTCGCACTTGTATGAGTGATGCCCACCAGATCGTAAATGTTGTCCGTGAGGGCGTAAATGTTCAGAGGACGGAATAAGCTAAGAGCAGCCAGAGGGCAGAAGGCAGCACTCTTCAGTGGTCGCCTGACGGAGTGTTAGGCAGCCATCACACTGGCTCCCTCTTCCTTAACTGTGTGTCATAATGCATGGAATTCGAGGCTATATTTGTGAACGATTGTAAATTTCAAGGAGAAAATGAACATGAAACTGAACTGCTAAAGGTAAATCATGCGAAGGAATTCGTTCAATATTTACAAATGATTCCACATTTCAACGAGGAAAGGACACGGAGCTCAGGTGTAAAATTTATGTTACACGAAGGAATTCGTTCCATAATTGCGAATGATTCTAAATTTCAGTGATCAAAGGGCATGAAGCTGAGTAGTAAAATGTAAACTACACAGTGTTTACTGAAGTAGTTAAATAGATTCTTCGTGATAAGACTACACTCGCCCGTCTGTCTATCAGGGAACACAAAGAACATCGATCTCTCTTCACTTGTCGTGTTATCGCTAAGGGCTACAACCACGCGAAATGTTTTCACGTATCATTGGACTTCAGAACTACGGGAAGAAAATTGTTTCTTCAGTGAGATGAAATAATAAACATTGGTTTACGTTCCCGACACACAATCGACGATTTCGGGTTCGATCCCCCGAGAGGGACATAAATGAGGGGTGTGTAATGTTATCTTTCGCTTGATGTCTCTGTTCACCTAGCAGTAATTACGTATCTAGAAGTTAGGAAACTGGTTTAGATTGCATCCTGGGGAAGGGCAGTAGTTCGTCCCCGGGGATGGGAGCCTTGACACAAGCCTAAGTACAGTCTCATAAAAAACAAAATGATTATCTTGGAGAGATATGTTGTCAAGACCGAACGCGTTATTGTGCTTACAACACTCAGAAAATATCAGGTTTTTCAACATTATTCACCATACAAAAGCTGATACTAAGTTTTTCGTTAAAATACTTAAAATTTCTAGAAACTGTGTGTAAAAAATTCCTTCTTGGGGAGTCTAAAGAGTCTCCTAGATAGTGTTTTTAGATGCCAGTTAAACTTAACAAAGAGGGATCACGACAGAAATTCATCTTCACTGCGCCACAAAAGGGCTTAAAGGGATGAAAACAAAGGAAACATAAAAGTAGTTCCTAACACCAACAAAGAGAGGTTCTGAATCCTTCACAGGGCTGAGGTAGTAATAATTCCCCAAGTTCTTAGGCTAATTGAAACAACGAAAGCTGATAGCTACACATACGAGAGTTCCAGCGCGGCAATACATAGCTAAAAACTCACACAACATTCCCGGCTGCTTCTCATTCTCGAGGATTTTGACGGGCTATACAATCTGTGTCCACTAATTTTGAACCAAGGCTTCCTTACCGGCAAAATATTATCTTCTCCAAGACGAAGGGACCCAACTAATACCAACCATAGGAAGGATCCCCCTTTTCATATGTATAACTATTTATTTATACATGAGATATGGGAGTTTTGCCTTTCGAATTTAGACTTTCAGTTTCGTTTAATATGCTTATCTGTTGCTTCCCAAATTAAATAATCTTAAAAGCAAAAAAAAAAAGGTGAATTATATATTTCTCACTTGAGCGAAGAGTAATATTAATCTCCAACATGGTAGGAATACAGCTGAACACAATACATACGATGGTAAGCAGCGACCTGTAATACACACCTCTCAGTCCAATTATTACTAGATTGGTTCAGTCTGCCATAATCAAAGCGGAAATTGTGGTATGATCAGCTGGTGTGTGTGTGTGTGTGTGTGTGTGTGTGTGTGTGTGTGTGTGTGCATGTGTGTGTGTGTGTGTGTGTGTGTGTGTGTGTGTGTGTTAACTGGCGCGTGTGTGTGTTTGTGTGTGTGTGTTAACTGGCGTGTGTGTGTGTGTTTACTAGTTGTGTTTTTGCGGGGGTTGAGCTTTGCTCTTTCGGCCCGCCTCTCAACTGTCAATCAACTGTTTACTAACTACTATTTTTCTTTTTTCCCACACACCACACACAGACACACACCCCAGGAAGCAGCCCGTGACAGCTGACTAACTCCCAGGTACCTATTTACTGCTAGGTAACAGGGGCACTTAGGGTGAAAGAAACTTTGCCCATTTGTTTCTGCCTCGTGCGGGAATCGAACCCGCGCCACAGAATTTCGAGTCCTGCGCGCTATCCACCAGGATACGAGGCCCCGTGTGTGTTAACTGGCGTGTGTGTGTGTGTGTGTGTGTTTAAGAGATTGCGCATGTGCGTGTGAGTGAGACTGGAGCTGGTAAACACTGATAATGTTTGCTCTGCCTACAAGGTCTGGCAGCGAGCCCGTGTAGGTGAGAGTCAATGTTATGGTGAGAAGGAGAGAAAGAGAGAGAGAGAGTGAGAGAGAGAGAGAGAGAGGGGACAGACAGACAGACAGACAGACAGACAGACAGACAGACAGACAGACAGACAGACAGACAGACAGACAGACAGACAGACAGACAGACAGACAGACAGACAGCGTCAAATGAGACAAACGCAAAAAGGCTGGCAGGAACACTCTTCAGCTCCGAAACAGTGGCGGGAATACTAATAAGAAAAAAAAGACGTATCTGAAAACTGAGCAACAATAGCAAAAAAAATGCTGAGAGAAAAAAAAGACAGATTAAAGACGTCTGGAAGAAGCTAAAATGGGATTTGTGGGGAGAAGAGAGTTTGGATGAGTACTCTCCTGAACACTGAAGAGACCTTGAGTATGGTGAAGAGTAAAGAAGAAGAAACAAGAATGTGATGAAGATGAGACTAATGATGTTAATCACTCATGTCTAGAGTGAACATTACTTGCAGGTCGCATGCAGCTGCAATTTCTGGAGGTAGGCGACTCGCACCACTGCATGCTGCTTCCTGTATTATAGTCATTCATATTACACCTTAATACAATAGTGCATTATAATTATTATGTCTATAATTATATTGAATGTCATCCATTCGCTTCTGGCTGGAAGCGAGTGGATGAAATTCCATATCTCAGGAAAGCTCTCCACTCTGCACCTGGAACTGGTGTAAATACAACGAACTGGAATTGAGTAACAGGAAAAGTAAGGTAAAGTAATTATCAGGAGAAAGCGCCAAGCGATTATGGCCATATAGCACTTGGAAGGTACACGAGGGACAAGGATTTAGGTCAGGATGTAGGGAAGAAATGGTGTCCAACCACTTGGACTGCCGGGGATCGAACGCCAATTAGCAAGAAGCGAGACCGTCGTTTTACCGTCCAGCCCAAGTGGTTGGCGAGAAACTGGAAGGTGGTGTAACTTAAGTTAACTGGATAGAGCTGGAACAAAGGAAACTGAATAGAGCAAAACTAAGTAAACTGGATGGAGCTGTAATTGGGAAAGTTGGATGAAAGTTGATCGGATTAAATTAGATTGAGCTGGAACTAAATAAACTTGATAGAGCTGGAAATGAGTAATTAGAACAAGCTGGGTCTAGGAGACTTAGAACTTGAATCCAACTAAAGTTGATTTTCAATGTTATTTCTTGGTAAATACTTTACATCATTGCTCTCACGTACATCCACAGAAGCGAAGGCTCACTTTAAAACATCATTTTATTTATGTACATTTCTAATGCCCATTCAAGTCAACTGATCGTTTAAAAGCGATATGTTGATACACTGTAATGTAGCGTACCTCAACCACTGGCCACGGTGCTTCACAGTGTTCGTTGTTGTGATGTAACACAGTTGTTATTCCTACTGCTCTTAATTGCCGTAAACTTTCTGCAAGTATATACTGAGACTGTCTCCTCCGACTGCCAAACACACACATCAGACTTATCGTTACTCTCTTCATGGAGTATATACCAAACTTAAATACAGCTTCCATGGTTTAAAATTTTTAATAAACAGGCCCCGAGGAGTTTTAATCACATTCTCGTTTGTCAGTTCAATATAATTTAATGTATATGTGGATAATATTGTGTATCTTAAAGTTGTTTTATAATAAATTATTTACCTTTAAACGGCGTCGGTCGCCTTACCTATTTTAATATTAACTTCATCAAACTAATTATATATTTTAGATCCTAGGTGTTACAATTTTATGTCTCCATACCTAAGTACCCTCGGCGATCTTTCTTTTAAAATCAATTATCTCCGCTTCATTTTAACCTCTTTCTCTTTCTTATTTTACGCAATGAATTTCCTATACTTTGTTTTCTCTCAGCCAACCTTGCTTTGACCTCTGAGAGAAGTTTTCCATTATCTTGCGCGACAACTTTTCTACATCGGACTCTTGCGGAAAACCTTATCAAAAGTCTCTCTGAAGTCCTGACAAACAACATCCCATGCTTTGCCACAGTTCATCAAGTAAACGTTCTGAGTGATAAGGTTAGCAAGTTTTCAGAAAATGTTTTCCCCCTTCGTGAGGCTGTGTTGAGGCCGTTGGTCAAATTAAGGTCATCGGGTGCCTTTGATATGCATCCGCTGTTATGGCTTTTCGATATTTTTCACACTATTAAGGCCAGACTGATAAGATGGTTATTTTAGGCATAGAGTTCGTCTCATCTGCTTGGTAGATGGGTATTGCATTGAACGCTGGACCGAAATTTCGGAACCACACCTGCTTGGCAAACCTGCTTCCAATATCCGATTGAAATACTGACTTGCAATATATGCTTACAATACATTGTTGCAATGACTACTGCCAACATATGCTTGCATTACATGCCTACTTGCGATACTTAATTACCAGTACCTGCTTGTAATACCGGCTGACGATAATTTGTTATAACAAATTTTAGATTTGCTACTTTCCAACATTCATTTTTTCACACTAATACAAACAATACGTCATGCCCTGGGGACCTGCTTTGTTTTGATTTGTTAACTTGTTAATGGCCAACATAACAGAGACATTCGAAATAATGTCTTCAGGGTCAGAGTCGTTAACAAATGGTGGAGGCAGACTCCATTCACAGTTTCAAAAGAAGATAATAGAGCCCAAGAAGCTTAGGAAACTGTACACAAGTTGATTTAGAAGCGGTATCAGAGAGCCGGAGCTCCACCCACGGATGGATAGTTAGAGAAGTACAGTAAGGTTAGTACAAAAGATTGTTCATCATAGAGACTCATTTCTTTACTGAAATTAAAAACTGTCAGGCATTTGCAGGTCTCATGAAATAAACAAAAGTACCAATCTCGCGAATTAAAAAAAATCATTGCTATTAATCATAGGTTTCCTAATCACTTATGTAAATATTGATCTTTTAGCCAAATTCATAATGAATTATTTAATTTAACCTATTATCCTTTAGCAATTAATTATCTTCATTAATTTTACCCCAATTTCTACTCATTTGCCGATTCAAATTTATATGTCAATAACGTGTTTTTATTTAATGCGCCTGTAAGGTGCCCCTTTTATTGATTAACAAGTCAAGTAGTACAACAAATTGATGAATCCCAGTTAGGCTGTGTGCTTATGGATGTGTTGTTGTTGTTTGGCAACCAATAAACCTCTGGGGTGTTATTAAGGCCACCACAACCTCTGGGGTGTTATTAAGGCCACCACAACCTCTGGGGTGTTATTAAGGCCACCACAACCTCTGGGGTGTTATTAAGGCCACCACAACCTCTGGGGTGTTATTAAGGCCACCACAACCTCTGGGGTGTTATTAAGGCCACCACAACCTCTGGGGTGTTATTAAGGCCACCACAACCTCTGGGGTGTTATTAAGGCCACCACAACCTCTGGGGTGTTATTAAGGCCACCACAACCTCGGAGGTGTTATTAAGGCCACCACAACCTCTGGGGTGTTATTAAGGCCACCACAACCTCTGGGTGTTATTAAGGCCACCACAACCTCGGAGGTGTTATTAAGGCCACCACAACCTCTACATTATTATTAAGTTGATTATCATTCGTCGTTGAGATACAAGTCTCGTCATAACCACACACTCAGACCTTGACAAAGCACTCAGGAGAGTGCGAAAGACTTGGTGTAAATCTTCACAAAATATTACATAAGAGCATAGTTAGAAATCATAGTTAAAAATCACATATTACATAAGACAATAATTTTGAGCATAGTTCAGGACTAAAGTAAGTTATGAAGTGTATATACACCTCCGTAACCTATTGACACCCCCGCGGTGTATGTGTCTCTTGCTAACGGAAGGCTAATTGTCTGGTGACACTGTATAACATTAATCATATGAAAGAAGAATTTGTACAATCATTTTTCACTCGTGAATCTTATGTTGTGTTACTCTTTCTTCTTTTGGTTGGCTCTGACATGAGTTTATTTTCTTGTTTTTGTCTGATATTTACAAAGTAGTACAAATTATAATTGATATTACAGACCTAAATTATATTGCTGCCTCTGCCGAAGAATGTGTTGCTTAGAAGTGGGACGCTTCTTGATGTTTTGCCAATCAATGAATTAATCAAGGTTGAGGATCGCAAGCGTTCATTTGATTCATTGCAGACTCTCTTCTTATATTTGTTTTGTTTGGTTTATACTCATGGTGCCCTGAAAGCCTACCCGGCGAATCATTTTTGGCAGTGTTTGCATGAGTCTGGTAAACAAATTAATTAACAGAGACCAATACATTCCTAATTAACATCTTCTTTGTACACTCTTCTGAAGGGAACATTTACGTTGCAATTCTTCAAGGCCTTGGGAAATGTATCATTGTACGATAAAATAAAGTAGATTATAATTAAATATTCCTCTCGCACATCATTACATTAAACTATTTCATAAACTTGGTTTTATCGATACAATTTTTAGGATGTTGAAGCTTTGAAGGAATTTCAAATATTGTCTCAATTTCGCGTTCTGTAAATTCGTTAAAGTAAATGCGAAGAGCTCGAAGTAGCACGAAAACAAGTGCTGAGATCACGACACTTGATTGATTACTGACTTGGCTAGTCATTGACATATGGCTTGGAGCTCATTGTTGGCTGAGGACTGACCCGTATCATAATTCACTCACGTCTGGTGATTCATGATTAGTGATTGACTTGTGGTTAAAGATTGACTTGTGGTTAAAGATTGACTTGTGGCTGATAGTTGACTTCATTTTGGTGACTTGTGTCATACATCCAGATTCCACAGAAAACGAGCTGTTACAAGTCTGCGTGAACTCTAAGCTCAACGTCTCTAAGCTTGCCCTTCAGTAATACACTGCAAGGCAAGAGGTGTAACAGATTCCTTTCATGCAGATCTTTACAATGCACGTAAAACACACATTTTGACGCTCGTGGCATTGAAACAATGCGGGGGATTCGAACCCGTGATCTGAGTACTCGCAAACTGCTGACCTTACGTCCGGACCATGACAAAGTCCCGAGGTAAATAATGGAACCTGGGAGTCCACCCAGGACGTCTGGCAGCACATATTGAAATCCCGTCATTTTGAGTTTCTGAAAATTAATGAGAAATTTTAATAATAATAATAATATTATTATTATTATTATTAATTTCATTATTATTATTATTAATTTTATTATTATTATTAACATTATTATTATTAATACAGAGAGAGAAATCACACTAACGTGATGAGTCAATGAAAAACTAGTAAGGGCGTGTGCGTGGGAACACCCACCTCATAGGTTCGAACCCTCATTACGGCTCCCACGGATTTTCTCAATATTGATAATATTAATAATGATAATGAGGCAATTTGGTCACAAATTCATTTCAAGTTCTATCTTAATCAGGATCGACACAAGTGACGGCCGCTCTCTCTGAGTGTAGTGGGAATTAAATTTAAATTATATAGATTTCTGGTTAGAGGCGCCTGCATTAATGAGGCTGGCCATTGGCCAGGCCTCACACCAGGCACACCAGACACCAGTGGTCCCTGGCACTAGTGGTCCCTGGCACTAGTGGTCCCTGGCACTAGTGGTCCCTGGCACTAGTGGTCCCTGGCACTAGTGGTCCCTGGCACTAGTGGTCCCTGGCACTAGTGGTCCCTGGCACTAGTGTCCCTGGCACTAGTGGTCCCTGGCACTAGTGGTCCCTAGCACTAGTGGTCCCTGGCACTAGTGGTCCCTGCACTAGTGGTCCCTGGCACTAGTGGTCCCTGGCACTAGTGGTCCCTAGCACTAGTGGTCCCTGGCACTAGTGGTCCCTGGCACTAGTGGTCCCTGGCACTAGTGGTCCCTGGCACTAGTGGTCCCTGGCACTAGTGGTCCTTGGCACTAGTGGCCCCTGGCACTAGTGGTCCCTGGCACTAGTGGTCCCTGGCACTAGTGGTCCCTGGCACTAGTGGTCCCTGGCACTAGTGGTCCCTGGCACTAGTGTCCCTGGCACTAGTGGTCCCTGGCACTAGTGGTCCCTGGCACTAGTGGTCCCTGGCACTAGTGGTCCCTGGCACTAGTGGTCCCTGGCACTAGTGGTCCCTGGCACTAGTGGTCCCTGGCACTAGTGGTCCCTGGCACTAGTGTCCCTGGCACTAGTGGTCCCTGGCACTAGTGGTCCCTGGCACTAGTGGTCCCTAGCACTAGTGGTCCCTGGCACTAGTGGTCCCTGCACTAGTGGTCCCTGGCACTAGTGGTCCCTGGCACTAGTGGTCCCTGGCACTAGTGGTCCCTGGCACTAGTGGTCCCTGGCACTAGTGTCCCTGGCACTAGTGGTCCCTGGCACTAGTGGTCCCTAGCACTAGTGGTCCTTGGCACTAGTGGCCCCTGGCACTAGTGGTCCCTGGCACTAGTGGTCCCTGGCACTAGTGGTCCCTGGCACTAGTGGTCCCTGGCACTAGTGGTCCCTGGCACTAGTGTCCCTGGCACTAGTGGTCCCTGGCACTAGTGGTCCCTGGCACTAGTGGTCCCTGGCACTAGTGGTCCTTGGCACTAGTGGTCCCTGGCACTAGTGGTCCCTGGCACTAGTGGTCCCTGGCACTAGTGGTCCCTGGCACTAGTGTCCC
This sequence comes from Procambarus clarkii, assembly GCF_040958095.1. Lineage (NCBI taxonomy): Eukaryota > Metazoa > Arthropoda > Malacostraca > Decapoda > Cambaridae > Procambarus > Procambarus clarkii. The sequence continues at coordinate 19,798,960 of NC_091176.1, forward strand.
TGGCACTAGTGGTCCCTGGCACTAGTCGTCCCTGGCACTAGTAGTCCCTGGCACTAGTTGTCCCTGTCACAAGTGGTCCCTGGTGCTAGTGGCCCCTGGCACTAGTGATCCCTGTTCAGAGTGGATAATAGTGAAGCTAGATACTGCCACAGGCGGTGTCAGGGAGAGTATAGTAACAGACGAATTCATATATATAAATATTAATTAAGGATACCAACTGACTTAAAAGCTATCAATGTCGCCCATTACCCTGAAGGCCTGGCATCCTGGTCCCGTGGAGGGACCAGATTAAAATAGATGTTATCAATCACATTAATTTGAATATATTTTACTCGAGGGGGACCAGTTCATAGCTTCATTTCAATTCACGACTGAATATCACACCTCCAGGTAATTTCCACAGGTAGTCCTCAATTCCCATTGCCATTTTCTTATTTTTGAATTATAATTTAAATACGTTACCAAGAACAGGTGACTAAACAACTGAACAAGTGTGATAAATTGATCCAATCAAATGTGACACCCAAATTACTTGAAAGCCACATAAAGGTGGCAACCTTGATGTGGTTGGGAGGGTTTCGAAATGGTCAAAAGATTGGCAGATGCAGTTTAATGCTGATAAATGTAAAGTTTTGAGGCTAGGTAATGATGATGGAGTTACATGATACGAGCTGGATGGTGTTGAGATTGCGAAGTCGGATTGCGAAAGGGATCTGGGAGTTATGATTAGTAAGAATTTAAAATCAAAAGATCAATGCATTAACCCTTCTTCGACCAGATACTCAAACAACAGTACACTGTGATCACTCATACCCACGGGAAGCTTCGAGACCGATTTTCCTTATGTCTGAATCGTTCAGAGTGAATACTAGGTCGAGTATTGCTGGTTCATGATTGCCTCTCATTCTCGTGGGACCCTTGACATGCCGACTTTAAAAAGTTTCTAGTCGTCATCTCCAACAGTTTCGCTCTCCATGTTTCCTCACCTCCATGTGGTTACTTGTTTTTCTAGTCTATCCTTCTGTGACTAAAGTCCCCCATTATGAGCAGATGGGATCGATTTCTACAGGCAGCAGCGGCTACTCTCTCAGTTATAGTGTGAACTGCCATGTTGTTTCTGTCATACTCTTGCCTGGGTCTTCTTTCTTTAGGTGGAGGGTTATATATCACTGCCACTACTACTCTTGGTCCTCCCATCTTCATGGTGCCTAGTTATGAAGTCTTTGAACCCTTCGCAGCCCGGAATAACCATCTCCTCAAAACTCCATTCCTTTCTCATCAGTAGTGCCACTCCGCCTCCTCCGCTTCCTTCCCAATCTTTCCTTATTACAGTGTAGTCTTGTGGAAACACCGCATTCGTTATGATTCCTGAGAGTTTTGTGGAGGTGGATGAGGAGTTATGTAGAGAAAGGCAGATTTTGGTCAACAATGGTTCCTCCAGTGGTTATGTCGAAGGCATCATAAAAAGGAAGGTGGCGAGTTATGAAACAGGCGACGGAACAACAAATACCACAATACCCGAACTTCCAATAAAATTGTTCTACAGAAACTTCTTCTCCACGGTCCTACAAAGCGGAGGAAAGAGCCCTAAAAGAGATCATTGAGAGGAACGTTACCACAATGGACGTCAACCTAAAGATAAAACTAAGAATATTTTATAAAAGTAGGAAAACCGCTAACCTGCTAATGAAGAATTCTCCTGACACCAAGAAAAACGTACTTGAAAGAGAACAACGTTGTTTACGCCTTCACGTGCCCACTTGGGGGTTGTCAGCCCCAACGAACTCTGTATATAGGCAAGACAACAACGTCTCTCTCTAGGCGTTTAACAATGCACAAACAACAGGGCTCCATCAAGGAACATATAATTGCCACACACAACGAGATGATCACCGGGGATATTTTGACGAGCAACACTGAAATAATTGATAGATACAATGACAATAGAAGATTAAACATCAGTGAAGCGCTGCATATCAAGAAATCTAGACCAGCAATCAGTAACCAGTTAATACACATTTACACTCTACCCACTTCAAGACCCAGGGCCAGAGAAATGTTGAACAAAAATACCTGTATAATAGACAAAACCCAAAATGCAAGAAGATTACAAATTCTTGAGGCAATTCACATAAGAATAGAGCGACCTACCATGAACACCCAAATCACGGAACTATTTACTCTACCCACCATGAGAGTAAGGACAAGAGCAGAACATAACGATGCCAACACAGAAGACACTGTTCAACATAACAGGCCAATTACACCTGATTAATCTTTGTATGTAGATAGGAGCTGCCTCGTATGGGCCAATAGGCCTTCCGCAGTTACCTTTATTCTTATGTTCTTATGTGCTTCATCCCCCATTTATCCCTTATGTATCCCCCATGTTTTGTCTTTATTGTCTTATGACCTGGCCCAGTGCGGGTATAAATCAACCAGTTCTGAAAATTCTTTTCACTTGAGAATGAACCATGGAGGTTCGAAACGTTGTGCAAATTGCATAAATAAGTGTAATACATTCTATAGTAATTAACTTTTTTCTTCACCTTGAAATTACGAAAATGAGTTTTGGAGAACTCCTGTTTCAGCTAAGCCCTGATGCTAAGAAAATAGTTAGAGGGATAGAAGCCCTTAATCAGAAGATAGTAAATACAGAATATGCGGTCATATTCAATGATATATATATATATATATATATATATATATATATATATATATATATATATATATATATATATATATATATATATATATATATATATATATATATATATATATATATATATATATGTATGTGTGTGTGTGTGTGTGTGTGTGTATCACTCTATCTCATTCCCCTGTTCTGGTGAGTCTTTGGTTCAAAGTACCGGAAATTTGCTATAGTGATACTGGATATAAGAATTAATTTAATTAAATTTCCATTCATCAGCCGGAGAGAACAAAATTGCCAGTAATTTAGGCAGCGTGGTATTGGTTGGTTAAAATTGCGTCCTCCAAAATGAAGTTTTGGAATAAGTATTAATTAGGGAGGACTTTCTAAAATAGCACAATATTATGATGACTCGTTTATGCCTATTTGTTTCGAAATACTAATCAGGACAATATAAAAGGTATATTAAAATGCTGGGATGAATAAGTCAATAAAATATATGACCACGATATTGGGTGGGGGCGGGGGATCGTTTGACAAACCAATTTTCTAATAGAAAATATATATCTCTCTTTTTATGACTTTATTAAAGGCCTATAAACCTCGGACAGGGGGATTATTAATATTTTAATTTCCACGAGGTCATTTTTAATTAATATTTCTGTCAAAAACTTGAATGATTCAATCTCCCCCTCCTCCAAACCCACCTCTTCCTCCACAAAAAAAAGCCAGATGTTGTGTATTATTCGTGGCTTTGGAGAAGGGAGCTACTTTGCTTTTTGAGAGATATGACTCTTTTATATTAAAGCTGTGGCCTTTTATTTTGGGAGCTGTGACTCTAATTTTGAGAGTTTTGACATTTGTTTTGGGAGCTGTGGTCTTTAGTTTGAGAGCCGTGACCTTAATTTTGTAAGCTGATACTTGAATGACTTTTACTAATTGTATTAAAATATAGAAGGAAGCCAAGATCTTTATTTGATAAGCTGCGACTATAATTTGGAGAGTTGTGACCTTTTTGGAGAGCTGAGACCTTTTCGAAGGATCCGTGACCTTTTTATGCTGACCTGTGACCATTTACGAAGAGATCTAAACCTATATTTTGAGAGACGAGACCATTTTCTGGGAGCCTTTATTGCGTAAATGAGGCCAGTATCTGATGAGCTGTGAGCATTATACAGAAACCTGAACGGGCAATGATCCCCTTTTCTCACCGGTTTATTACATAGATTCTTTAAATATGAATTCCTCTTCTAGAACCAGGATGGGGTTTGAGGATTGTTGACCTTTCAACTCTGCATATACTGTACCCATCGTATTTTTAAGTGCGACATCTGGCATATGCTTCTTCCTCGCTTTTCTAATTGCTGTTATCAACGGGCGTGAAAAAGCCGTAAAGCTGAAATTGAAATCATGCCGAGCAATCAAATACCTGGCTAACAGCGTGGACCTCTCGCGCAGGCGGGTGGATGCTGCTTATACCTTCCTCAATACTAAATTATGGCGACATTCTCCCAGCTTTTTGTAGTGTATTTAGTATTGTTTTATTTTCACGATCAAAGATTACGTATCAGTTTGTGTATATTAGTTTTTAGTTTATCACTTTAAGTATATTAGTTTAAGCATTTTGGTTTAGGTAAATCAGTGAAAATATATTAAATTAATTTCATTGCTTAGTTTAAGTGAAGCGGTTGAAGTATGTGCTGTCTTAATGTACCATCAAACGTTCATGAAAATGAGGCCATGTTTCAATATTTTCATACTTTATTATTGTCAATTTTCAATAGATTTCTACGTACTTGTACCAAGTGTTTTAGTCATTATAAAACTTTCCTCTTTATCACCGAAGAAAATGTTAAGAAAACGTCACATAAGCTCTTTGATCCAGACCCACGCGCTTGTTCTATGTCCCTCTGAAGACGGCAATGACCTTAGTAATCCTTTCCTGATCTTTGTCAATCACTCCCGTTTATCTTACTTTGCTCCTCCCTCCCTATCTCTTGTCTATATGTTGATCCTCAATAGTTCACTCTACATGGTATTTATACTCTCTTTCTCTCTCTCTCTCTCTCTCTCTCTCTCTCTCTCTCTCTCTCTCTCTCTCTCTCTCTCTCTCTCTCTCTCTCTCTCTCTCTCTCTCTCTCTCTCTCTCTCTCTCTCTCTCTCTCTCTCTCTCTCTCTCTCTCTCTCTCTCTCTCTCTCTCTCTATCTCTCTCTCTCTCTCTCACTCATCTCTCTCTCTCTCTCTCTCTCTCTCTCTCTCTCTCTCTCTCTCTCTCTCTCTCTCTCTCTCTCTCTCTCTCTCTCTCTCTCTCTCTCTCTCTCTCTCTCTCTCTCTCTCTTTCTCTCTCTCTCTCTCTCTATCTCTATCTCTCTCTCTCTCTCACTCATCTCTCTCTCTCTCTCTCTCTATCTCTCTATAGAGTGATGAAGGGCACGAATAGTCCTAAGTGGTAATTTTTTTTTGACGACTTGACAGTATTTATGAGGGTGTCCAGCCTCTGCACACCTTTTTTTAACTAGAAGAGTGGAAGTGTTGACGGCTTCAGGGTGGTTACTGCAAGAATCAGGCACTCCTAACGCTCTTCTATGCTCGTTGGTTGCTTTACAGTCAGAGATAATGAAGCAGTGGCTTCTCTGTGATTGTTTGGCAGAAGTTGCCTTTCCTCTGGCTGGGTTCACAAATATCCCAGACGCATTCTTTGGGGCACACGTGAGGAACACAAATGCGAACAAGCCTGAATGGTCCCCAGGACTATTCAGGTCCTGTACACACAAGTTGCATTGCTCCTGGCAGTATGGGTTCGAGTCACTTTTGGGGTGTGAGTTTTCAGTTGCATATAGTCCTGGGGACCATTCAGCATGGTTCGCATTTGTGTTCCTCACGTGTGCCCCAATGAATGAGGTGATTTGATATAATACTATGCCCAAAATTACCATCAGAGTGCCGGCGGGCTGATGGGCAAAATAGCCTCGGCAACCATCAGCTTTTGACTGGTCGTGATGGTCGAGTGGATTAAGGTGTCCTGTACACACCAATTGCATTGCTCCTGGCAGTATGGGTTTGAGTCACTTCTGGGGTGTGAGTTTTTAGTTATATATATATATATATATATATATATATATATATATATATATATATAATATATATATATATGATAACTATTTCTTATAATACGATGCAAATTAGCTCTCCCAGCTCACTCTCCGCGTGTCTCTCTGCTCGTCAGGCTCGGCAAAACACATATATAGTTCCGGTGGCAAATGGACTATTATTTGTAAAAAAAATGATAAAATTCGGTACTGCGATTGATTTCGTATGGCTCTCATGAAAGATAATTATTCTGCATTACAAAGGCTATTAAATCAAGTTTTTTTTTTTTTGCATTTGCATGTGCATTTGGGTGGGAGTTGTTCGTGTTGGTCGTATGCCTAGTTTATGAGCTACGGATAGATGATATCGATGCATTTTATGTCATTATTTCATACCGAAATATGATTTTTCGTGTTGAGCTGTTTTAGAAAATGGAATGAAATAATTATTCCGATTACATATATATATATATATATATATATATATATATATATATATATATATATATATATATATATATATATATATATATATATATATATATATATATATATATATATATGTCGTACCTAGTAGCCAGAACGCACTTATCGGCCTACTATGCAAGGCCCGATTTGCCTAATAAGCCAAGTTTTCCTGAATTAATATATTTTCTCTAATTTTTTTCTTATGAAATGATAAATCTAACCATTTCATTTTGTATGAGGTAAATTTTTTTTTATTGGAGTTTAAATTAACGTAGATATATGACCAAACCTAACCAACCCTACCTAACCTAACCTAACCTATCTTTATAGGTTAGGTTAGGTTAGGTAGCGGAAAAAGTTAGGTTAGGTTAGGTTAGGTAGGTTAGGTAGTCGAAAAACAATTAATTCATGAAAACATGGCTTATTAGGCAAATTGGGCCTTGCATAGTAGGCTGAGAAGTGCGTTCTGGCTACTAGGTACGACATATATATATATATATATATATATATATATATATATATATATATATATATATATATATATATATATATATATATATATATATATATATATATGTCGTACCTAGTAGCCAGAACGCACTTTTTTGCCTACTATGCAAGGCCCGATTTGCCTAATAAGCCAAGTTTTCATGAATTAATTGTTTTTCGACGACCTAACCTACCTAACCTAACCTAACCTAACTTTTTCGGCTACCTAACCTAACCTAACCTATAAAGATAGGTTAGGTTAGGTTAGGTAGGGTTGGTTAGGTTCGGTCATATATCTACGTTAATTTTAACTAAAATAAATTTTTTTTTGCCTCATATATAATGAAATGGGTAGCTTTATCTTTTCATAAGAAAAAAATTAGAGAAAATATATTAATTCAGGAAAACTTGGCTTATTAGGCAAATTTGGCCTTGCATAGTAGGCTGACAAGTGCGTTCTGGCTACTAGGTACGACATATATATATATATATATATATATATATATATATATATATATATATATATATATATATATATATATATATATATATATATATATATATATATATATATATGTCGTACCTAGTAGCCAGAACGCACTTCTTAGCCTGTATTGCAAGGCCCAATTTGCCTAATAAGCCTAGTTTTCATGAATTATTTGTTTTTCGACTACCTAACCTACCTAACGTAACCTAACCTAACTTTTTCGGCTACCTAACCTAACCTAACCTATAAAGATAGGTTAGGTTAGGTAGGGTTGATTAGGTTCGGTAATATATCTACGTTAATTTTAACTGCAATAAAAAAAATTGACCTCATACATAATGAAATAGGTAGCTTTATCATTTCATAAGAAAAAAATTAGAGAAAATATATTAATTCAGGAAAACTTGGCTTATTAGGCAAATCGGGCCTTGCATAGTAGGCTGAGAAGTGCGTTCTGGCTACTAGGTACGACATATATATATATATATATATATATATATATATATATATATATATATATATATATATATATATATATATATATATATATTAGTATATTTTGGTAGCAGTCTTTCCTGTAGACATATATTATTAAATATGACCGAAAAAGTAAGATTAATAATTCTAACACGAATTTTCTCAATCTTTCGTACATTTCTTTTCACTGTTGGAGGTAATTCAAAAATCAATTCTCCAAAATTCATTTTTATTTCTAGTCTGACGCGACACTTGAGCGCGTTTCGTAAAACTTATTACATTTTCAAAGACTTTACACATACACAACTGAATAGAACTTACATATCTCCGATTTGTTTATATCTACATTTGAGTGAGGTGGATGGGGTGAGGTGGTATTTAATAGGGTATTAATTTCATCAACAAAAGACAGAACACGAAACAATGGGTATTGAAATGCAAGTGATTGTAGAAAGCCTATTGGTCCATATTTCTTGATGTTTCTATATTGGAGCGGAGTCTTGAGGTGGGTAGAATATAGTTGTGCATTAATTGACTGTTGATTGAGAAGCCGTTGTTTCTCCAATGGTTTCATCGAAGACATCATAAGAAGGAAAGTGAAACGCCATGCAACCTCTGAAGAGACAACTAACACAACACCTATACCCCCTATTAGACTATTTTACAGGAACTTCTTTTCCACAGTTCATAAAACGGAGGGAAGGGTCCTGAAAGATATTGTTAATAGGAACGTTATCCCTACAGACAAAAATCAGAGGATACAACTGACGATTTACTATAAAACCAGAAAAACGGCCAGCCTACTCATGAGAAACTCTCCAGACACAAAGCAGAACGCTTTAAAAGAGACCAACGTCGTCTATGCCTTCAAATGCCCACTTGGGGACTGTAAGCTCCAAAAAACCCAGTATATAGGCAAGACAACAACATCTCTTTCCAGGCGTTTAACGATGCATAAGCAACAAGGCTCCATTAAGGAACATATAATCTCTTCCCACAACCAAACCATCGCCAGAGAAATCCTAGTAAACAACACAGAAATCATCGATAGATACAGCGATAGCAGACGGCTTGACGTTTGCGAGGCACTGCACATTAAGAAGTCAACACCAGCAATCAACAGTCAATTAATGCACAACTATATTCTACCCACCTCAAGACTCCGCTCCAATATAGAAACATCAAGAAATATGGACCAATAGGCTTTCTACAATCACTTCCATTTCAATACCCATTGTTTCGTGTTCTGTCTTGTGTTGTGAAATTAATACCCTATTAAATACCACCTCACCCCATCCACCTCACTCAAATGTAGATATAAACAAATCGGAGATATGTAAGTTCTATTCAGTTGTGTATGTGTAAAGTCTTTGAAAATGTAATAAGTTTTACGAAACGCGCTCAAGTGTCGCGTCAGACTAGAAATAAAAATGAATTTTGGAGAATTGATTTTTGAATTACCTCCAACAGTGAAAAGAAATGTACGAAAGATTGAGAAAATTCGTGTTAGAATTATTAATCTTACTTTTTCGGTCATATATAATAATATATATATATATATGTATATATATATATATATATATATATATATATATATATTATATATATATATTATATATATATATATATATATATATATATATATATATATATATATATATATATATATATATATATATATATATATATATATATATATATATATATATATATATATATATATATATATATATATATATATTGTTAAATATGACCGAAAAAGTAAGAATAATAATTCTAACACGAATTTTCTCAATATTTTTTATGTTTCTTTTTACTGTCGATGGTAATTGAAAAATAAATTTTCCAAAATTCATTTTTATTTCTAGTCTGACGTGACGCCTGAACGCGTTTCGTAATTACCTATTACATTTTTAAAGACTTTAGTTTACACACACAACTGTAACCTGTTAACACGTTCCACCTGGAAAGGAGCAGAGGTTTCCACACTTATGGTCATATTCAACAACATGTGTTATATATATATTACCATATTTTGGTAGCATTCTTTCTTTTGAACATATTTCGCTGAAAACGACAGAAAGTTTTTGATTTATGATTTTGGCACGAAAATTCTCGATATTCTTTATGTTTTTCTTCACTGAAGCAGGAAGATTAAAAATTAACTTTTCAAAAGTTAATTTTTGCTTTTTATATGGGTCTGACACCTAGTGATGCGTTTCGTAAGGTGTCTCCTCTCGCATTCTCAAAGATAAATTCTACTGTGTTAGCACCTGGTTATATCCTCTAATAGTTAGGTGGAAGGTGACATGAATGAATGATATTACGTGGAGTATTAAATTAATGGGGTAGTAAATTAAGAGTGTGACATGTTGGCAGCTTGTCACTGTCTTCCCCTCTTCCTTTCCCCACTTCTCTGTTCTGCCTTCATCCCTTATCCTTCCCCGTCTCCCTCCTGCCCCTCCCTTGGTCCTCGCCAACTATCCCCCCCACTCTTCTCGGCCCCTTACCGGTATCTCTCCCCCCCCCCCAAGCCCTCACTTAGCCCCTCTTCCCTTTCATATAATTTTAAGGAGCAATAAAACTACTGTATGGGTCTTAAGGAATTATTTTTTTCTTTCCGATGACGAAATTCCCTTAGGGCATACCGACCAATATTTCAGACGTGACCATAATTGAATCCGGGTTTATGACTCGGGAGGGGTGGGGGGGGGGGGGTTAATAATTATTAATATTTCTTAAACTTAAGCCAACTCCGACCCTCCTGTTTTCGTACTGTACCCCAGACCATTTTTTCCTACGGGTTTGGGTGAGGATTGCGCTCTCTGTCTGGCCTCTAACTTTAGGGAGACAGACAGACAGATAAGCATTCTCTCTTATTGTATAGAAATAACTACAAATGTTGAGCTTACGTCTGGTTTTACAATATAAATAAAAATTACTATATGAAGCTTAAACAATTGTAACAGCCCGCGTGTCATATTTTGACGTGTCACCCGAGTGTAACGATAAGGCACGTAATTGACTCGATTGGTAACAAGTAGCGACACAACACCATTGCGGCCGAATTGGCAATAAAAGTCACCAGAACCCTCAGTAAACTTATGTCTTCGTTCGTACAGATAAGCCTGGAGATAAGATACAACACAAAAGACTAAATTGACTCTAAATTGTTGCCGTGTGTGTTAAACGAGGAGTTGTATGGTATAAGTTTCACGTTGTATAATGTATGAAAGACAGAAATACGAGCTATAAAATCTGGAAAGGAAAACGAAACCCAATTAAAAATGCTAATTATTATTGACAGCCCGTGTCCATCCTTCCCTAAACGGGTGTTGAAAATGAGGCGTAATCTTTTCCAGAAAGTGTTTTAGTGAACAAGTGTTACCTAACTCTCTGCTCTCCAGCAAATTATGGAAGTTTTTCAGACGAACAGGTTGATGAAATTCAGAGATTTGTGTTAACCAAACATTACAATTTTGAGCAAAGAAGTACGGGAATTATTTTCTTTAATGCACGTTGAAGAATAAGTGTTGTTTTCGACAGATAGTTTGTACAGAATGGATCGACTTCACGTTGGATTACTCTCTTTACGACTTCCCATAGTGAGGTGAGTACGGATTCCAACTGTAAGTTAGGGAGGCTCTTGCAGTGTAGTGACTGGACCACATTGGTTCACTCGTCTTTGTTATCAGTTTGTTTGTTAGGCATGAATACCGTCATTCTGTTGGGCTATGGCTGTTTTGTGTTTTGTTTTGGTAGGGACGCGAGTCTTATTTTCCTCGGCGTCACCCCATTTATATGAAAGGAACCATCGGAAGTGCATCCGAGGTGCCGTGTGGCCCAACAGTTTCTTCCTGTAACAAAGACGCGAATTACGTAATGTTGTTAAATGTTTTATGCAATTTGGAAAGGATTAATGCCATGCCGATTAAAGAGATAAATGCATGCACGGCAATTTGTTTATGGTTGTTGAACAGGGTTGTTGCTAATTGCCATGATAGATTCAATAAAGTGTTTTATAACATTGAAAGGGAGGAAGATTTGAAAAATAGAAAAGCTAACCAGTCTAATGCGGTTATCATGAACACAATAGACTACTTAATTATTGTGAAAGAGTATCTTAGTGACGGACGGAAATATTTAAAAGTTGTTTAAAGTCATTAAACGCAGGAAGCCAATTCAAGACCAATTGTTTGTGGTGTGGTGTCGGTTGCGTGCAAATTGGCTTCAGTGACAGATGGAGATCTTTCCCTCTAATTGAGGCGTCATAAACGCCTAACACATAAGAACACTGTAGATTTAGTATGTTAACAAATATAAACAGGATATGTTAGTTTAGTGAGTTTCGACGTGACGGATTTGTTAATAAAGATATCCTTGGATCATTTATTGGAATTCCTCTTGGAAGAATTATCTAAATATAATTTAGATTTACCTGCGTTCGCCATTATTGAATAGATAAAACTTTGCATTAATAATTAATTTCAATAACTTTTTTATGTAAATTAGTATATTCAGACGTCTGACTTGTGGTATGGGAATGTGAAATTTACACTAACCGGTGCTACCATATGAATTGCAAAAGTGTTTCCATTTAGGAGTTTCTCTTCTATCTTACTGACTGATCATATGTCGTACAGATATGTTGATGATGTGTTATGCCTATGACTGGATTTCCCTTTGCCGAAATTAATTTTTGTAAGGTTCAGTATCTTGTTCCCTTCTTTTAAATATCACTGTTGAAAGGGGAATTATTATAGTTCTACCGTTAAATGAGATAGTTATTTATAGGCAGGATGTAACTTTTCAGTTCAGTGTTTATAGGGCTCCAACAAATGTTTATTCTTATGTGCATTTTTATTTGAATCATTATGTAATAGTTAACTGATCTATGTTTTCTTCAATGTTTAAGGGTTTTGCATGTCTCTTGTCTGTAATAAGTTGATGAAGACATGTCCAAGATGTAAGCAATTTTATCTTCAGGTTTCGAAGTAAAAAAAAAACATTGTCCAAGTTTTGTAAGAAATTTTATCTTTAGGTTTTAAAGTTAAAAGAATAATCGTGCTTCGTCCCATTGCGTTGGGAACGCTCTCGGGAGCGTTCCCAACGCAACGAAATGCGTTCAACGCAATGAAATGATAGCGTGAGTAAGCGTGAGGAGATATTTATATAGGTCCCAACCAATGCAAGTTCTTTGTTTTTAGCTACTCGAGGGTATATTTGTCTGTACAAGGTTAGGAACCAGATACTTCGGGCTAGCCTCACCCAACACTAACACATGAAGCATGTGGGGTATGGGTGTGTCATGGGCCAGACAGTTTAGTTTAGTTTAGTTTCAAAGTTTAGAACAAAAATTATGATAGTGGAGTCATATATCTTCCCACAAAAAAAGAAAACAACATTTTCTTCAATGATTCATACTTCTTTAGTAATAAATATTGGACAAACCGACCCAAAAACAATTATATATAAAATAAAGCAAATAAGAATATCAATTGCCGTGAATAACATTGCAGATTATCATAAAAGAAACAAAAAAAAGCATAATTCAAAATATAACACTAGAGTCAAAGTCGTTAAAGCTAAAACATGAAAGTAATACAATAATTAAAACTGAGGCGTTAAACCAACAAGGTGTGGAAAAGTAATCTCAGAAAATACAAAAAAAGAACCTTTGGAGGAAACTTTCAGAGAGAAAGTAAGCGGAGGAGTTTTCTGTGAAGTTCTTAAAGCGTAGGTAAAATATTTTTCTATAAGGAATAAAAAACCCAAAAGGAAGACACGTCACGGGAGGAACTTTTCAGCAGGTGAGGTGAGAATTGAACGAGAAGTTTTTGGAAAGTTGGCAGTAGGAGCGGTAGGAGGGGAGGAAGGAAAGACGACGAGGAAGGGGAGGAGGAGGAGGAGCAGCAGCAGCAGAGAGAGAAATGAAAACGGAAGATATTTATTCTTTGGTGAGGGAAAGGAGGTTCGAGGGAATCAACAAGTATGGATAATGGAGGTTAAAAAAACAAGGAAAGCATTCTGGATGCTCAGGAAGATTATAGAATCAGCTAGTTAAGAGTATAGCAATAAGCAATGCTCAACACCACACACTGAGGACCACACGTCAATACTGGTAAACTGAAAGGAACACCAACACAAAAATAAAGACGACAGATATAAGAAGAAAGAAGAGACCAATTTCAACCCAGACACCTTGAGGTGTGTCAGCGATAGTGAGGTCCAGGAGAAGAAACTCCCACCAGATCCCTCCACCGCCCAGGAAAACGTTTAATCGAAGAAGGTCACCATTAGGAGAGAAAATATAATTGGTTGGGAACTCAACCACGTCACATTCAGTCTCACCTTCAGTCCAGCACGCTCTTGGCAATCCAAAAAACTATTTAACCAGTTTAATTTTCTTTAACGGCTCTCTGTTTCCCACCATTTGGGTACCATTTCATATTATATTTAAATATTTTAAATTAAAGGTTCACAAAACATTTGCAGGCAAAAAATTGTGTTCATATGTAGTTGTTTCTTCAGGGTTTAACGCTTCAGCACCTGGGGTCCCGCATCTGTAGCTGTGGCTTGTGTGTGTTGCATTGACTCATGACAACTTTGATATGTTTTATCTTAACTCCTTTTCAGTTACGAATAGTTTGCTTCCAATGCTTTATGTTTTAACTCATTACAGTTGCACTACCGGTGTGTGTGTGTGTGTGTGCGCGTGTGTGTGTGTGTAGTGTGTGTGTGTGTGTGTGTGTGTGTGTGTGTGTGTGTGTGTGTGTGTGTGTGTGTGTGTGTGTGTGTGTGTGTGTGTGTGTGTGTGTGTGTGTGTGTGTGTGTGTGTGTGTGTGTGTGTGTGTGTGTGTAAAGCGATATCAAGCGGCTCGACATCTGCGAAGGCACTACACATCAAAAGGTCAACACCAGCAATCAACAGCTAATTAATGCACAACTATATTTTACCCACTTAAAGACGCCGAACCAATATAGAAGCATCAAGAGGAAGTATGGGCCAATAGGCCCTCTGCAATTACTTCCATTCATATGCTTTCATATCCAATTAATACCCATAATTTCGTGTTCTGTCTTGTGTTCGTCACAAGTTTGTTCACCTAAAAATACTCCAAAACTGTTGCACCATAACACCTCACCCAAATGCGAGTATAAATATGACGGATTAGCGTGTTTACAGGTTACAGTTGTGTGTGTAACTAAAGTTTTTGAAAATGTAATCAGTTATTACGAAACGCGTTCAAGCGTCGCGTCAGACTATAAATAAAAATTAATTTTCGAGAATTGATTTTTCAATTACCAATGACAGTGAAAAGAAACATAAGAAATAATGCAAGGCCCGATTTGCCTAATAGGCCGAGTGATTTTTTATATTTTCAGTAAATTGTTTCCAATTAGTTCATTTTAATTATTATTATTATTATTATATTATATTAGGAACATAATTTATTGACGTAGTTGTGTTAGTTTAGGTTAGGTTAAGATAGGTTAGGTTAGGTAGGCTTGGTTAGGTTCGGTCATATATCTACGTTAGTTTTAACTCAAATATAAAGAAATTAACTTATACATAATGAAATAGTCAAATTTATCACTTCATAAGAAAAAATTTAGAAACAAAATATAAATTCAGGAAAACTTGGCTTATTAGGCAAATCGGGCCTTGCATAGTAGGCCGAGTACGACGTTCTGGCTACTAGGTACAACATAAATATATATATATATATATATATATATATATATATATATATATATATATATATATATATATATATATATATATATATATATATATATATATATATATATGTCGTACCTAGTAGCCAGAACGCACTTCTCAGCCTACTATGCAAGGCCCGATTTGATTAATAAGCCAAATTTTCCTGAATTAATATATTTTCTCTAATTTTTTTCTTATGAAATGATAAAGCTACCCATTTCATTATGTATGATGTTAATTTTATTTTATTGGAGTTAAAATTAACGTAGATATATGACCGAACCTAACCAATCCTACCTAACCTAACCTAACCTATCTCTATTGCTTAGGTTAGGTTAGGTAGCCGAAAAAGGTAGGTTAGGTTAGGTTAGGTAGGTTAGGTTGTCGAAAAACAATTAATTCATGAAAACTTGGCTTATTAGGCAAATCGGGCCTTGAATAGTAGGCTGAGAAGTGCGTTCTGGCTACTAGGTACGACATATATATATATATATATATATATATATATATATATATATATATATATATATATATATATATATATATATATATACATATATATAAACATTTCGCAATTTAAAAAAAAATTTATGTGAAAAAGGTACCATCTAAAATTCTATCTCTTTTTATTATTTGCAACAAAAATCCTTCATATAATTTTACTTTCCATTTTCTCATTATTTTTATCTCTGGAAGTGAGTTGCAAAGACAAACGAAGAGAAGAATATTGGAGTGATCATTAGTGATGATCCTGAGTACACACAGCTATGTTTACCATTGAAAAACAAAGTCAACCGAACTTTTGGGGTTTCATACATACAGATCTCGAGTTGAAAACTCTAAAACTAAGATTTTTCGTAATATGTCGATCAGTCTGCACCGGAATATGCTGATAAATTTGAGTCTCGTTATTTCTAGATGAGAATAGCCATTGGTTAATGCTGTGTAGGGTGAGTGAACTAATGCCATTTGTTTATAATAAGCAGATAGCCAAAGTAACTGTGTGTCTGTGATGCATTCGGACACTGTTGAATAAAATTAACCTCAAACTTTGCAAGACTTTCTCACTCGTTCCAAGGAAGGTGTTGATCTTCAAACACCTTATATTCGTTAAATAGTTTATGTTGAAGGTGCTGACTATACGGGGGTTCCGCTCTTGAACCTTGCATTTGGTGATGGCTGTTTTTGGCTCTTTAATTTCATTCGAATCATTCCCGATAATTGCTTCACTCCATATGTTCGAAACGGATCGTTTTTAAGGTTTCTCTCACGTCCAACAAATCCCAGCCAATCATAAAAACAAAAGGCCGTCGGGTCTACTAATTATAAGTCAAATACTGACTAATTAACATTTACATCAGTCGGTAATTGACTTTACAATCCACTTGACCATGATTCCTTCCTTTTCACTAAAATCAAGCATTCAGTAAATCAAGGTAACCAGAATGATTTAACTAACATTAACTAGACCTATGCAGTCACCCATAACATTTATTAATAGTATTAACTTGTATATGATGAAAAAAACTTTTATCGCGTGAGAGGATTCCTCCTGTCAGTTAGATGCCTGGTGCATTCGACGTGCACCTGGAGGATAGGTTGGTAAAGCCAAATAATTGACAAGTCTTAACCATTTTACTCGAGGAAAACTCACCGGATATATAGAGTTCCAGCTCATGAACCTAACTCTCAGTCTTGATTGTTATTTTTGTTATATTTCCTAACAGCAGGTATAGTCTAAACTTTTATGTCTCCCATGATACGACTACGGTCTTCCATTTTTCGTGAATAAAACCTATTTCCGACAGGAGGGTTACCGAGGGTAACCCAGGAGCTGAAATTGAAACCATATTACCCACAAATTTTCCTGAGAGGTCCTGAGGGACCTCCAGAAGTATCATGGGAAATGACGTAACTAGTCCTCCTAATAGAACGTCGCATTTTGACGTACACTTTACATAAGGAAAACAAATCTCGTACTAGAAAGTGGTGGCAGCTCGCGAAATTGACATACTATTGCGTTTTCTGTTTTGGGTCCTCCGGTAGGTTAGGATTAGCGCACTTTAGGACGACAGTTTCTTGACGTTGGTAAATGTTAGAAGGACGGGCTGGATTACGATAGTAGTAAAGTGGTACAATGACGGAGAACGCGTGCCATAATCATTGAATGAAGTAAAATTTTGAAGTAGGAATGTACACAGTGACTGTGTATGGGAAGATGTACACTGACTGTGTGGGGAAAGATATACACTGACTGTGGGGAAAAGATATACACTGACTGTGTGGGGAAAGATGTACACTGACTGTGTGGGGAAAGATATACACTGTGACTGTGTGTGGGAAGATATACACTGTGACTGTGTTTGGGGGAAGATATACACTGTGACTATGTGTGGGAAGATATACACTGTGACTGTGTGGGAAGATATACACTGTGACTGTGTGTAGGAAGATATACACTGTGACTGTGTGTGGGAAGATATACACTGTGACTGTGTGTGGGAAGATATACACTGTGACTGTACTCACCTAATTGTATGTGGGAAGATATACACTGTGACTGTGTGTGGGAAGATATACACTGTGACTGTGTGTGGGAAGATATACACTGTTACTGTGTGTGGGAAGATATACACTGTGACTGTGTGTGGGAAGATATACACTGTGACTGTGTGTGGGAAGATATACACTGTGACTGTGTGTGGGAAGATATACACTGTTACTGTGTGTGGGAAGATATACACTGTGACTGTGTGTGGGAAGATATACACTGTTACTGTGTGTGGGAAGATATACACTGTGACTGTGTGTGGGAAGATATACACTGTGACTGTGTGTGGGAAGATATACACTGTTACTGTGTGTGGGAAGATATACACTGTGACTGTGTGTGGGAAGATATACACTGCGACTGTGTGTGGGAAGATATACACTGTGACTGTGTGTGGGAAGATATACACTGCGACTGTGTGTGGGAAGATATACACTGTGACTGTGTGTGGGAAGATATACACTGTGACTGTGTGTGGGAAGATATACACTGTGACTGTGTGTGGGAAGATATACACTGTGACTGTGTGTGGGAAGATATACACTGTGACTGTGTGTGGGAAGATATACATTGTGACTGTGTGTAGGAAGATATACACTGTGACTATGTGTGGGAAGATATACACTGTGACTGTGTGTGGGAAGATATACACTGTGACTGTGTGTGTGGGAAGATATACACTGTGACTGTGTGTGGGAAGATATGCACTGTTACTATGTGTGGAAAATGTTTACAACGAAAATCGAATTTAGTACAATCTTTGAAATTCTTTATTTGTTAGCCTCAGTATTTTAAATATTACAATGATGAATACTTTACATAGTGAAAATATGGGTTTGTTCTTTATTTGGACAACGCCGAATAGTTCATCTAGTCAATAAATAAAAATAATAAAAAGAGTCATGATGAAGATAATTTATTTACTTGAAAAAAACGCTTGTTAACAAACCGTACAAAAGCAGTATGTAATTGTACAAAAAGCTGAAAAAAGTTGACATACTTCAAGTAAGAGAAGGAACGTTTGATGTAAGATTCAATAATTGAAAGAAATTCAGGAAACTTAGTGAAGTAGACGCAATACAAGCGTTAGAAAGCGTAGTGAAGGAGACGCAATATAAACGTAAAAAAACAGTGAAGTAGATGCAATACAAGCGTGATAGAACTTACTGAAGTAGACGCAATACAAGCGTGATAGACGCAATACAAACGTTAGAAGGCCTAGTGAAGTAGACGCAATACAAGCGTGATAGACGCAATACAAGCGTGATAGACGCAATACAAACGTTAGAAGGCCTAGTGAAGTAGACGCAATACAAGCGTGATAGACGCAATACAAACGTTAGAAGGCCTAGTGAAGTAGACGCAATACAAGCGTTAGAAAGCCTTGTGAAGTAGACGCAATACAAGCGTTATAGAACTTACTGAAGTAGCCGCAATACAAGCGTGATAGAACTTACTGAAGTAGACGCAATACAAACGTTAGAAAGCCTAGTGAAGTAGACGCAATACAAGCGTTAGAAAGCCTTGTGAAGTAGACGCAATACAAGCGTTAGAAAGCCTTGTGAAGTAGACGCAATACAAGCGTGATAGAACTTACTGAAGTAGACGCAATACAAGCGTTAGAAAGCCTTGTGAAGTAGACGCAATACAAGCGTGATAGAACTTACTGAAGTAGACGCAATACAAGCGTTAGAAAGCGTAGTGAAGTAGACGCAATACAAGCGTTAGAAAGCCTAGTGAAGTAGACGTAATACAAGCGTTAGAAAACATCTTTCCTTGCCAAGTTGTAATTCTTTGGAATTTTCTCACGATATTGTCAGCAACATTTTATTACAAATCCTTTAAAAATAATTGGATAGGTATTTTGAGATTGTAAATGTTGCTTAAACTCGGTTTAAATATCCGGTACACGTCATGCTGCAGAGTACGTTGGGTATAATTGCCTCGTTTGATGGTAAAGTATTTTCAGTTGTATCGGTACTTTTCTTAGAGGTTACATTTCCATGATATTTTTTTTCACAATTGCAATGCGCAAGTTCCTAATTGGTTTTTCTGCCAGCAGTGTAATCCGGATAGTGTAGAGTTGGGCGAGAGCCTTCTGTTGTATTGGCGTGACCTGCAGGTGGTTTTCGCTGGGGACGTGGTCATATAGGTCATCTGTTATCCGTTTTTACAATGTACTGTGATGTATGTTTGTTCTCTTTCTGTTTCTCTGTCTGTCTGTCTGTCTCTCTGTCTCTGTCTCTGTCTCTCTCTCTCTCTCTCTCTCTCTCTCCTCTCTCTCTCTCTCTCTCTCTCTCTCTCTCTCTCCCCGGAATGACTTCGTTCATTACCACCCTTCCTCTCTTCCCAGAGCTCTCACAATGGCTGAAACAAAAGAATTCCTGTAATTTTTAGTATTCTCTTTTGCAGCAATGTCGCTTTTATTAGAGCCAGCCGGACACCAAATTACTGGTACTTGGCGCGTACGAATATCCCTTTTGGGAGGCGAATGGAGAATGATTCCTATTGACAGTATGGACTTGGGAATGAAGTAGAAAATTAGGAGTATGCATACTCATAATTTAGTTGGACACACACACACTCACCTGAGTGTATGATACCTGGAGCCGGATAGCTGAGTGGACAACGCTTCGGATTCGTAGTCATAAGATTCCGAGTTCTATCCCCGGTGGAGGCGGAAACCAATGGGCAGAGATTTTTTACCCTGATGCCCCTGTTGCGTAGCAGTAAATAGGTACCTGGGAGTTGCAGCTGCTACGGACTTTTTCCTGTGTGTTTGTGAGTGTGCGTGTGTACTCACCTAATTGTGCTCACCTAATTGTGCTTGCGGGGGTTGAGCTTTTGCTCTTTGGTCCCGCCTCATTTCTATCAATCAACTGGTGTACAGATTCCTGAGCCTATTGGGCTCTATCATATCTATCTTTGAAACTGTGTATGGAATCAGCCTTCACCACATCACTACTTAATGCATTCCATTTGTTAACCACTCTGACACTAAAAAAGTTATTTCTAATATCTCTGTGGCTCATTTGGGCACTGGGCACTGCCCACACACACGGGGCACTCGGTGTGTGTGTATGTGTGTGTGTGTGTGTGTGTGTGTGTGTGTGTATGTGTGTGTGTGTGTGTGTGTGTGTGTGTGTGTGTGTGTGTGTGTGTGTGTGTGTGTGTGTGTGTATGTGTGTGTGTGTGTGTGAAGTAACAAAAGTTGATTGATTGACATTTGAGAGGCTGACCGAGAGAACCAGACCTCAACCCCTGAAAGCACAACTAGGTGAATACACAAACGCACATACACATACATACATACACATCCATACACATCTGCATATACACATGCGAATTCACAGATATTCCCAGTTATGAATGTGGTGGCCCGTGGGCTGTGTAAACTACATGTTTAACCCCAGTTCGAATCTCGCATTAATCTTCAAAAATAATTTGATGCACGCACATGAGTGTTAGAATAAATCAAAACTCGTATGCAAGCACACAAACGTATGCAAGCACACAAACGTATGCAAATGAACGACAAACATACATATCAGATTACACTTGTTTAATGTTTCCAGAGTAAACACTTGTAATAAGTGTCTCCAGAGTAGGTCAGACTCTGACCTACTCTGAGGTCTGAGGGATATGAGGGAGTTTTTTCAGATATAAATAGAAACTGCCTCGTATGTAACCCTTCCTCTCGAATAATACATCGCATTTTGACATCAAAATCTACAACGGATAAAATATGATGTACCATAAGTCATAGCGACTCAGAAATAACTACGTTTTCTATGCGTGGGACCATTGGCTAATTAGGTTAGGTTCGGGCAATTTAGTTCATAATTTTCTGTCCGTTGTGATAATTCGAGAGGACGGTGTGTCGTATGGACCAACAGGCACTCTGTATGCAGTGTCCTGCACTCGCATGTCCTGTTGTTTGCACGTGACTACCGTCTCGTACTCTGTGGTAATCCCAACAGTATTAGAAATGCACAGACGTGCATTTAGTGCATCTAATTTTTAACGTTAAAGATAGATAGAGGGAAGTGTTACGAACTTAGGGAAGTGTCAAGGGTTGGCAACACTGAGGGAAGGGTCCAGGGTTGGCAACACTGAGGGAAGGGTCCAGGGTTGGCAACACTGAGGGAAGTGTCCAGGGTAAGCAACACTGAGGGAAGTGTCCAGGGTTGGCAACACTGAGGGAAGTGTCTAGGGTAAGCAACACTGAGGGAAGTGTCCTTTGTTGGCAACACCGGGGGAAGTGTCCAGGGTTGGCAACACCGAGTGAAGTGTCCAGGGTTGGCAACACTGAGGGAAGTGTCCAGGGTTGGCAACACTGAGAGAAGTGTCCAGGGTTGGCAACACTGAGGGAAGTGTCCAGGGTAAGCAACACTGAGGGAAGTGTCCAGGGTTGGCAACACTGAGGGAAGTGTCCAGGGTTGGCAACACCGAGGGAAGTGTCCAGGGTAAGCAACACTGAGAGAAGTGTCCAGGGTAAGCAACACTGAGGGAAGAGTCTAGGGTAAGCAACACTGAGGGAAGTGTCCAGGGTTGGCCACACTGAGGGAAGTGTCCAGGGTTGGCCACACTGAGGGAAGTGTCCAGGGTAAGCAACACTGAGGGAAGTGTCCAGGGTTGGACACTTACAGAATTACACTGAGGGAAGCGGAATGCTCCGGCAACTTGCAGTGTACCCGCACAGTGGAAGAGAAGATGCCCGGCCATCTTCGTCACAGTACTGAAGACAGAGAAATTAATCACAAGGTATGAAAGTAGTGGCATGGAATCATCTCATTCAACATTATTAGTATTTTGTCTCAGTTGATTTGAAGGCAATTTGCATATAAATCTAAAATATATGTACAGAACTGCACTACTAATTTCGTAAAAAAAATTACTTTAAATTCATCATTACTCCTATATATGGGGATCGACACAGTATGTCAACAAGTATTATTAATAAAATAAATATCATCTTCGATACATTAAATTTCTTATTTTCTGATGAGTTAATTCGTTTTCTCTTTGGGATTCTTTAACAAAAAGTTGAGAATTATTTGTCCAGAAATTATTGAAGGGTTTTATTAGCCTTTTCCTTATACAGCCTTCGGTATCTTAGGCAAATTCTTTGGTAAATACACATGAAATTTTAAAGTTCAGGAAACAATATCAAACAAAAAATAATAAAGGACATGGAGAGAGGGAAGAGTGAAAGAAACTGAGAGTGTGTAGGTACTTTGTTTGGGCGTGAACGTACTCTTTGACTTCGGGCGTGAACCCTTTCAGTACTCTGGGGACCTTCCGTCCCACTCGTCGCAATGGTCGTGTGGCGCTTGGTGCCTTGTGGCAGTATCATGTGTAGCCTTGCGATTATTTTCTCGTGCTGAACCTTGTGGTGTTTGGGGGAAATTCAAGAATACCTCAGAAATATGCAGCATTTGACCATTCCTCAGGATGCAGAACACAACAGTCGACTAACACCGAGGTTCCTAATCACTGCTAGGTGAACAGAAGCAACGGGTGTAAGGAGACTTGCCCATACGTGATAGGGCAAGAATTCTAGGCCCATAGAGTTCGAACCCAGGACCGTTCGATTGTGAGCCGACTGCGCTAACAACCGCGCCACATGTTACCACACAGGAAATGTGACTGAGAGAGAGAGAGAGAGAGAGAGAGAGAGAGAGAGAGAGAGAGAGAGAGAGAGAGAGAGAGAGAGAGAGAGAGAGAGAGAATGTGTGTGTGAGAGAGGGGGAGAGCGAGAGAGAGAGAGGTGAGATACCTTAGAAGGAGGAAGTTACCACCCTCACAAACAGCAGTACCACCAGGCATAACAAACAAGCATGTGAGCAGAAGATATGAAACACGTGCCATGTATTACAGTTCTTCCTCAGCCTCGGCCTCACGAAGGATCCCCTAAATCACTCCAAGCTGAGACAAAAATCCCGTCTGTGTAATACTCAGGAAATGAGGAGCTTAGTCCAAAACGCCACGAGATTAGTCTAAAGGAAATAGTTTTCTCCCTCATACTCTGCTGTAGTTTCAACGAACAGTTTGCTTGATTACTCAAATTATAAATTAAACAGTTCCTGCATGTTACAGATGTGTTCGAAACGGGGGAAAGAGTAGTCATTATTATTATTATTGTTATTATTATTATTGTCAATATTTTCATAAATCCGGTATATTTCGGCGCAAAATTTGAATAGATATTAATATTTAATTAATGGTACAGTAACCCTCATGGTTGCAGCAATACATGTACCCCCTTAAAAGGCTGTTAAAAAAGTTGGAGCAACAGGCAGGAGTAAAAGGGAAGGTGGTCCAGTGAATAAGGAAGTACTTAAGCAACAAAACATCGAGTAACAGTGAGGGGGGGGGGGAGATATCAGAGTGGCGAGATGTCACCAGCTGAGTCCCACAGCGCTCAGTACTTGGACCCATCCTGTTTCTAATATATGTAAACGATTTTCCGGAGGGTATAGACGCGCTCCTCTCAATGTTTGCTGATGATGCAAAAATTAAGAGAAAAATCAAGACGGATGAAGATAGACAGAGACTACAGGATGACCTGGACAAACTGGAGGAATGGTCTAGAAAATGGCTGCTGAAGTCCAACTCAGGAAAGTGTAAGCTAATGAAATTAGGCGAAGGGAGCAGGAGGCTGAACACAAGGTACCATCTGGAAGGTGAAATCCTGCAAGAGTCAAATTAGAGAGAAAGATCTGGGGGTTGATATCACACCGAACCTATCCCCAGATACCCAAATCAAAAGGATATCATCAGCGGCATATGCTAGACTGGCCAACATAAGAACTGCATTTAAAAACTTGTGTAAGGAATCGTTCAGGACCCTGTGTTCCACTTATGTCAGACCAATCCTGGTATATGCAGCTCCAGCCTGGAGTCCATGCCTAGTTAAACACAAGACAAAGTTAGAGGAGATTCAGCGGTATGCTACCAGGCTCGTCCCGGAACTGAGAGGTATGAGCTACGAGGAAAGGCTAAAGGAGCTGAACCTCACATCCCTAGAAAACAGAAGTGTAAAGAGAGACATGATAACCACCTACAAAATTCTCAGGGGAATTGACAGGGTGTACAAAGACACTCTTCAGCACGGGTGGGACACGAACAAGGGGACACATGGTGGAAACTTAGTACCCAGATGAGCCACAGAGACGTTAGAAAGAATTTTTTCAGTGTCAGAGTAGTTAAGTAAATGGAATGCATTAGGCAGTGATGTGGTGGAGGCTGACTCCATACACTCTTTCAAATGTAGATATGATAGAGCCCAGTAGGCTCAGGAATCTGTACACCAGTTCATTGACAGTTGAGAGGCGGGACCAAAGAGCCAGAGCTCAACCCCCGCAAGCACAATTAGGTGAGTAGATGTGGGAGCGAGAGGGTGAGAATATGTGGGAACTTCAAATGTGAGAATAAGCAGAAACTAGAGAATAGGAATAGGTGGGAGTATGAGAGTGGAAATGTGTAGGGAGTCTCACGGGTGGTAACATATGGCTAGGAGCCAGTCATCAATCATACCTGGAGAAATAGAATAACGAAATGAATAAAAAAAACTACATAAGCAGGGAACGAAGAATGATAAGGAGACTAGGAGTAGGAAAGGTATAGATAGAAGAGAAAACCCGAAAGAAATCTCTGAAGCACAACTGGAAAAAACAAGCAAAAACACCCTCCAGATATATTTATGCAACGTTGAAATGAAGCTTGGGTTGACAGGTCGAGGTGTGGGCTTGACGGGCCGAGGTGTGGGCTTGACGGGCCGAGGTGTGGGCTTGACGGGCCGAGGTGTGGGCTTGACGGGCCGAGCAGCAAAAGTGCTTGTGTCCGCTTGCGCCGGCCGGCTCAGTGATCCAGGCGGGTCACTATGTATGCAGATACTACACGGTGAGGATGACGCACATCTCTCCCCCGGAAGCTGGTGCACCAAGCTTCATGAAACATCAACATGGAGCGACACAACAGCCAAGCTAACATCAACACACATAACGAGACGGGCAGACCAAACAAGGTCCTCTCCTTGTATGTGTTATGCCCGCCCTACGACTCTCAAGTAGTATAAGAATACAAACTGAGAATTACAATGAAAAGTTAAATTTTATAAATGTCTCATATATATATATATATATATATAGCGAGAGAGAGTATGGGAATCGAGGATACAACAGGTTTTTCTCCCTGACCCACCACATTGACGCGCTGAATCATCAAAGCTGCAGGCGTTAGGTCACTGGTGTGTCAATATGCTTAGAACCCGGTTCATTGGAGAAACTCCTTGACTCACTTGCCTCAAGGGGGGCCATGGGTCTGAGATGCCATGGAAACGATTTCTTTTCTTATATGACTCCCTCTCCATGGCCAGTGGTGTCACTGGTGAGGCCAACACTGTAGAACCTACAGGCCAGAGTGGTATAGTACCCGTGTACAGTCTCATACCAACTGTCTGACGTTCTTCCAAAAATGTGCTGTTCCCTATGGGCAAAGTCCAACATTGTCAGGATTTTTGGCTTGAAAAAAGTCGAGTTGGTTTTTGCGCTGGGCACCAGGCTAGCGGCAAGGTTCCCTTTTCAGTCCAGACCATGAAAGATATATATATATATATATATCTATATATATCTATATCTATATATATATATATATATATATATATATATATATATATATATATATATATATATATATATATATATATATATATATATATATATATCTATATATATATATATATATATATATATATATATATATATATATATATATATATATATATATATATATATATATATATATATGTCGTACCTAGTAGCTAGAACTCACTTCTCAGCCTACTATGTAAGGCCCTATTTGCCTAATAAGCCAAGTTTTCATGAATTAATTGTTTTTCGACTACCTAACCTACCTAACCTAACCTAACCTAACTTTTTCGGCTACCTAACCTAACCTAACCTATAAAGATAGGTTAGGTTAGGTTATGTAGGGTTGGTTAGGTTCGGTCATATATCTACGTTAATTTTAACTCCAATAAAAAAAAATTGACCTCATACATAATGCAATGAGTAGCTTTATCATTTCATAAGAAAAAAATTAGAGAAAATATATTAATTCAGGAAAACTTGGCTTATTAGACAAATCGGGCCTTGCATAGTAGGCTGAGAAGTGCGTTCTGGCTACTAGGTACGACATATATATATATATATATATATATATATATATATATATATATATATATATATATATATATATATATATATATATATATATTTATATAATGACCTTACCCTGAATCAAAAGATGGAGAAACGTCAACTATTCTTTTATATATTTATATATTTGTTGTATATGTTGCTGATCCGCAAGTTTTCTGGTGAAAACCCGGAGAGCTAAGCGGGCGCGAGAGCCATGGCGTGAGGGAGAAGCTATAGTGAGGGATAGTGAGATAATTGGCAATAATCCCTGGGAGTGAGCGACACACGCACGCCGTGTTGGGGGCAGGTGCCTAACGACGATTATTTACTTAATTGGACGATGAGAGGTGCGAGGCTTCGCCCTGCTCCTCTGTTGCAGCCAGAATATAAATATTCTCCAACAATGGGAGTGAGTTTAGGAGACGAGATTATTACCTACCATCGCGCTGATTAATGTTGTTTATTGCAAATTGAATCTGCAATATTTGCCTTAATTTTTCTACTTGAATTTAATTTACTTGTTCATATTACGTGTTTTCGTCGTGACCCTTGGCGTTTATCTCTCTTTATTTCATCACACATCTGTCGTTTTTTGTTCATTTATATCTGTCTTTCTGTCCACCTGTCTGTCATTATCCATTTTTTCGTTGGTTTCCGCCATGCCTCAATAGATCAAACATGGAGATATATCCGATTCCATCAGTTCTTTCAACTTTAATTCTTTCTATAAAGACGGATTTACCTTAGACTTGTGAAAACCCACCATCATGGACTAGCCCATGTAGTGGGAATTTCCCTTCTCGCTCGACGTTCGATCTCCGATGGTCTAAGTGGTTTTCCACCGCTACTTCACTAACAGCTCATATTCTTGCCCTGTTCTTCAGATCCCAGCTTCTTATCCCCATATCCCAGCTCCTTGTCCTCATATTACAACCCCTTATCCTTATATCTTTCTCAAGACCTATGCAATCCTCCCGGCTAAGCACTTTCTCCCTATTATTATCTTTATCTTACCTTTTAGACGAGGCTGTACAAGACTCTCGCCCTCCTCTGGTTCTTCGCTTGTCTCAGTTGGTAACGGCTCACACAGGCCGGGGGTATCTGACATCTTTGGCTCAGCACCTGAGGGAGTTAAATCCAACTTTTTTAGTTGGTGTGACACGGTCCCACTTCGCTGTGAACCGCTTCATATCTTATGCTGCACCTGAGAGATAGAGAGAGAGCGGGAGAGAGTACACAGTGTAGTGCGTACTCATCTAGTTGTACTCACCGTTTCTCTCTGTGTACCTCGGATTCCTCACCAGGACAAGAACAAAATCAGTTGTCAACAAACAATTATTATAATGAAAATACATAAAATGATTAGGCAAGTGTGTGTTTGTTGACCAAACCACACACTAGAAAGTGAAGGGACGGCGACGTTTCGGTCCGTCCTGGGCCATTCTCAAGTCGATTGTGATGAGGGAAGATTGATTGAAGATTGATATAGATAAAACTACCCAAGAGGTGGCACGGGCATGAATTAGCCCGTAAAGGTGGGAAGAAGGCAAAGACAATAAATAGGCAAGAGAGAGGTGAGGAGAAGGAAATCTAAGAGGAAGAAAGAACAAGGCAAAAGGTAAGAAAAATGAGGTGTAATAAAGGTGATAGTAATAGGAATAAGAAAGGGATCGTAAGAGAATACAAAGGGAAAGAAAAAGGAAAGAAAGATAAATGTAAGGGTAAGCTTATGTTAGGTCACGTTTGTTAGAAAGTTTAGAACAAATGAGTATATACTGTGAAAGAGAAGAGTCAACAGCAACAAAGCCAGGACTCAAATTCATGTTGGGTATGTTGTGAATCAGAGATTGTGACTCCTCGTCTGCTAGTGTGTGTTTGTGTGAGTGTGTGCACGCACTCCCATTACCTTACATCTGAGTAGTTTTCTCCGACTTATCTCTGCTTTATCTTCTACTTCTGTTGCTGCTCTATTTTTACGTTTGCACGTCTACCATTGCTACATTTTTTTTACTCCTATCTATTGCTTCGTTCTTTTCAGCTCTATTGTCCCAACCATTTTTTTTAATGTTAACTCAACCTCGTTGGTGTAATTCGCCTAAAAACTAAGGTAGCACAAAATTATAAGTGTCCATCATACATTCTCTCTTCATAATAACCATCATCAGTATTAACGCTACCACGATCATAACTACGTCAGCATCATAATCACCATTAGTAACATCTCCATTATCATAATTACCACCAATTATCATCACACATCATCACACACCAGTTGATTGACAGTTGAGACACCAGTTGATTGACAGTTCAGAGGCGGGACCAAAGAGCCAAAGCTCAACCCCTGCAAGCACAATTAGATTAGTACAATTAGGTGAGTACACATGATACCATAGGCAACTACTATCAAAGATATTCAGTACGTTAATCTTCCTTATTAACGAAAAATGAATAATTTAATTCGAAAAGGAACTTCGAAATCAGTTAAAGAACTCGTTAATCTTTCCAGGAATATTACCACTTTTAAAGAAATCGCTACCTGACCCAACATTACATTGTGCTCACTAATGACACTAATTACTATGAAGGAAAAAAAGTAAAACGCCACAAATTAGCTTGAACAAGATTTTTAATTTGACGCAACGAGTGTATTAATATCCCGAGAATGTTTCACTCTTACCCGGTGGTCTCAATTAGAAGAAAATTTGTATAAAGGATAATGAATATATGTTGCCTCTTTAGTCAAAGCTTGAAATATATTAAATATTTCAGCTCTGCACAGATACTTATGTGGGCCTTATATCTACTTAACTCGATAGAACAGAGTTTGAACTGTGTTATTCAAATCTACTTTATACAACAGATATGAACAAATTCACAAAGGCCGTGACAAGGATTCGAACCTACGTCCGAGAGCATCCCAGATTCTGCCTTAATCGACTGAGCTACGACATGGTTAAAGGAATTGCAACCAGAAGTTCTACTGAACTTACTTGGATCCTGCAGCCTCTCCGAGACACAAACCAGGATTTTACACAATTTCCTCCATGCACTCGAGCTATGTCAATAAGCCGTTCTTCCTCTTCTCCCTTTACTCGTGATGTCATTTTCTGCCTCTCTGCTCCTCTCCTCACTCTGAGGTTCTCATGCCTGGTCCTCTAGCATATCTCCCTGCTTGCTGGTGATCTGTTGAGCCTGTATTTTCTCCATGTTCTTGTACACAATTGTTTCGCTACCTTACATTCCTGATAGAACAATGGGTTCTCTTGATTTTCATTTTTCTCCTTTTTGGCTGGTATAAACCTGTCTGCAACACATATGTATGTGTGTATGTATTCACCTAGTTGTATTCACCTAGTTGTGGTTGCGGGGGTTGAGCAGTGCTCTTTCAGCCCGCCTCTAAACTGTCAATCAAACAACAGTTTTTTTTTCACCCCCCCCACACCCACCCACACACACACACACACACACACACACACACACACACACACACACACACACACACACACACACACACACACACACACACACACACACACAGAGGTCAGAGAAATGGCTACTGGAATTCAACATAAGCAAATGTAAAGTTATGGAAATGGGACTAGGAGATAGGAGACCAAAGGGACAGTACACAATGAAGGGGAACAGCCTACCTGTGACGACACGAGAAAGAGACCTGGGTGTGAACATAACACCTAATCTATCTCCTGAGGCACATATAAATAGAGGTCGTCCCAGAGCTACGAGGGATGGAGTATGAGGAGCGCCTGCGGGAACTGTGCCTTACGACACTAGAAAGAAGAAGGGAGAGGGGGGACATGATAGGAACGTATAAAATACTAAGAGGGATTAACAGAGTGGACATGGACGAAATGTTCACACGGAATAGTAACAGAACGAGGGGACATAGGTGGAAGCTGGAAACTCAGATGAGTCACAGGGATGTTAGGAAGTTTTCTTTTAGCGTGAGAGTAGTGGGGAAATGGAATGCACTTAAGGAACAGGTTGTGGAAGCAAATACTATTCATAATCTTAAAACCAGGTATGATAGGGAAATGGGACAGGAGTCATTGCTGTAAACAACCGATGCTCGAAAGGCGGGATCCAAGAGTCAATGTTCGATCCTGAAGACACAACTAGGTGAGTACACACACACACACACACACACACACACACACACACACACACACACACACACACACACACACACACACACACACACACACACACAGAGGAATGGATCTGGACTACTAATTATGAGAGACTTCAACCATGGGAAGATAGATTGGGAGAACAGAGACCCACATGGAGGACCAGAAACATGGAGAGCTAAGCTGCTGGACGTGACAACAAGAAATTTTCTAAGCCAGCACATTAAGGAACCGACAAGAAAGAGAGGAGAAGATGAATCAGATTTGATATTTACCTTAAATGAGTGGGATATAAGGGAAGTCAAGATGGAAGTGGAAATTGGAAATGGAAATGAGTGATCACAGTGTATTGAACGTTGAGTACCTGGTAGAGCTAGGAATTATCTCCCCCCCAAAAAGAACTAGGAAACAAAAGGCTGGCATACCGAAAGGAAAATTATGTGATAAGAAGTTTCCTAAGGGAAATACCTTGGGACATAGACCTCAGAGGTCTGAACAAGATATGATGGACTATGTCACCAAAAGCGTCAGGAGGCAGTAAACAGGTTCATCCCGGCCCAAAGGGAAAAATCCGAGAAGCAACAGAAGAATCCATGGTATAATAGGGCATGTATGGAAGCGAAGAAACTGAACAAAAGAGCGTGGAGGAACTTCCGGAATAACAGAACACCAGAGAGCAGAGAGAGATACCAGAGAACCAGGAATGAGTATGTCAGGGTGAGAAGAGAGCAGAGAAATGTCAGGAAAATGATAGAGCAAACAAAGCTACTACCGAACCAAAGCTACTCCACAGTCACATCAGAAGGAAAACAACAGTGAAAGAACAGGTAGTGAAACTTAGAACAGGCGAGGACAGGTATACAGAGAATGACAAAGAGGTGTGTGAAGAACTCAACAAGAGGTTCCAGGAGGTCTTCACAATAGAACAAGGTGAGGTCACTGTGCTAGGAGAAAGGAGCTCAACCCGTGCTTGCGGTGGTTGAGCTCTAACTCTTTGGTCCCGCCTCTCAACTGTCAATCAACTAGTGTACAGATTCCTGAGCCTACTGTGCTCTATGTATTTACCAAGTTTTATTCACCTAGTTGTACTTGTGGGAGTTGAGTTTTGCTCTTTCGGCCCGCCTCTCAACTGTAAATCAACTGAATTTTTTTCCCACACACTCACACACACCCCAGGAAGTAGCCCGATGCAGCTGTCTAATTCCCAGGTACCTATTTGCATTTTTCTCCATGGATTGTGTGTCTGTGTGTATGTGTTTTAGAACCAAAATGCATCTCTCTCTTTGTATCACTAGTATCATAATGTTTTTTGTGTTCATGGTAGGACTAGACTACAAATTTCGCTTGCTATCACGGCTATTTCACTTTTGAATCGAACAACAACTATTTGCCTGGCAATTTTTTGCATGACATATTTGTATTGTTTATTTACAAGACATATTTACACACAGCCGTATTACCTTTGTGTTGTCCATCAAAAGTTGCAATTAAATTGCACAATATGAGACCTCTGCTCTATATCAACCACCTGTTGCAATTAGTTGCAACTAATACGTTATCACAAAATGAGTAAATAATTGATCAATGATAAATTGATGTGTGATTTGTTGCATTATTGCTCTCAAATATTATCAAATTTGTTTAATAGAGTATTACTAATACATAAATATCAACGCTACTCGTGTTGACAGGATTATCAGTAATATTAATACTTGTGTAATATTGCTATTAGTATTAGTAATACTACTAAGTTGTGTTATTAGTATCAGTGCACGAAAAAAATCACATTAACGTGTTAATGAGACAGTCAGCAGGCGTCATGAATATGGTTCGACCGCCGGATGTGCTTGGGAGTACAAAGAGAATAGGTTCGAATCCTTCTCTTGACTCCTACTCATGATTTTCTCACTAGTATCAGTCCTATTACTTTTAGTATCCGCTTTATTGCTACTAGTATTAGTATTGCTACTGTATCAGTATTACTACTGTATCAGTATTACTATTTCTATTATTACTATTTCTATTATTACTATTCCTATTTATGTATCAATATTACTATAAAAATTTTATAATTACTATACATGATTAGCCGAAGTGGGTTTCCAGGCTTGTGTGTCTTGACATTTCCATACGCGTATCCAGGTTTGTATGTCAAGACACACAAGCCTGGACACCCACTTCAGCCAATCATCAGCCAAATACCCACACCCATGTACAGACTGGCGAAGCGACTCAACGGCTTGCTGACTCCTTATGTCCCTTGCGCCTTCAGCCTGAAGTCTCCAAAGGAATTTGTTGATTTACTGCGGGGAACACGGGCCACAGGGATAAGAGCCTCGTTGGACGTAGAATGACTGTTTACCAACGAACCTGTGGATGAAACAATCGGGATGATAGCAGACAGAGTGTATCGTGATCCGCCCTTTACTCCTCTTGACATACCAGAAAACATTCTAAGGAAACTACTCCAAGCTTGTACTAAAGATGGCACCCTTCTTGAGTCCGGATGGGCACATGTATAAGCAAGTAGATGGGGTCGCCATGGGTTCTCCCCTAGGTGTCCTGTTTGCGAACTTCTACATGGGTACCATCGAACAAAAGGTCTTAGTCGACATGAACTTGAAACCCGCCATATACTGCAGGTATGTTGACGGACATTTTTACACAGGTACCTGATGTTAGACATCTGCAAAAGCTGAAGGAGGAATTTGAGCGGAATTTTGTGTTGCGTTTCACTTACGAGATGGAGTAGGATGGGAAGCTGCCCTTTCTATATGTAACAGTCATGGAAAAAAGTGGAGGTTTCCACACTGCAGTCTACGCTAAGGAAACAAACATAGGAATGTGCCTCAATGCCAACAGTGAATGCCCAGACAGGTACAAGAGGAGTGTTGTTAACGCTTATGTCGACCGAGCTCTCAGCCACAGCTCAGGATGGAAGGAAGTCGATGAAGAATCTCTGTAGGGTAAGGCAGGTCCTAGTCAACAACGTCTTCTCCAATGGTTTCATTGAAGACATCAGAAGAAGGTAGGTGAAACGCCATGCAACCTTCTGAAGAGACAACTAACACAACACCTGTACCCCCTATTAGACTATTTTACAGGAACTTCTTTTCCACAGCTCATAAAACAGAGGAAAGGGTCCTGAAAGATATTGTTAATAGGAACGTTATCCCTACAGACAAAAATCAGAAGATACAATTGACGATTTGCTATAAAACCAAAAAAACGGCCAACCTACTCATGAGAAACTCTCCAGACACAAAGCAGAACGCTTTGAAAGAGACCAATGTCGTCTATGCCTTCAAATACCCACTTGGGGACTGTAATTCTCAAAGAACTTAGTATATAGGTAAGACAACAACATCTCTTTCCAGGCGATTAACGATGCATAAGCAACAGGGCTCCATTAAGGAACATATAATCTCTTCCCACAACCAGACCATCACCAGAGAAGTCTTCATAAAAAACACAGAAATCATCGATAGACATAGCGATAGCAGGCGGCTCGATATCTGCGAGGCACTACACATCAAGAAGTCAACACCAGCAATCAACAGCCAATTAATGCACAACTATATTCTACCCACTTCAAGACTCCGCACCAATACAGAAGCATCAAGTAATATGAGCCAATAGGCCTTTTGCAGTTACTTCCATTCTTCCCTTTAACTTACCCAATATTATACCCATTGTTTCGTGTTGAAAGTTTGTTTTCACCTCATCCAAAACTGTTGTAACATATCACCTCACCCAAATGCAGGTATATAAAATGAAAGCTGTTTAAATTATAGCATAGTGTTTGCAGGTTATAGTTGTGTGTATGTAAACTAAAGTCTTTGAAAATGTAATAAGTTATTACGAAACGCGTTCAAGTGTCGCGTCAGACTAGAAATAAAAATTAATTTTGGAGAATTGATTTTTCAATTACCATCGACAGTGAAAAGAAACATAAGAAATATTGAGAAAATTCGTGTTAGAATTATTAATCTTACTTTTTCGGTCATATTTAATAATATATGTTTACAAGAAAGACTGTTACCAATATATATATATATGTATATATATATATATATATATATATATATATATATATATATATATATATATATATATATATATATATATATATATATATATATATATATATATATATACATACACGTATTACAGTGTCCCCAGTTTTGTCCCCAGTTACCTGGTGACTTTTCCTTTAGCTTTTTCATAACTCGAGACTTAACTATTGTAGGCCAGGAGGCTTTTGTGATTTCGGGAAGGTTCTACGTCGCCATGCGATGCTGTGGGGATTGTAGACACGACAAGCATAGCAACCTGGGATTCCACTGAATCCTCTAGGGCTTCCTGAGGCTTCCACTGAAGCCTCAAATATTATATGAACATTTCATCACAAATACTACCACCATCGAAATCAACATGACCCTCATCACCATCAGCACTATCCTCATCACTCTCATTATTATCCATTAAAGCAAAACTATCACCATCACCTCCATCATCACCGCCACTATCATCGTCAGAAGTGAAGAAAATATATTTTGTATTATAGAATTATTGCAGACTAGATGAAGATGGATGAAAATTCCGCTTTGGCGACGTTTAAATTGAAAGGTAATTAGGCGGATTGACTTGGTGGCTGGAACATGGCTTTGACGTAGAAGTGAAAAGCGGAAAGGTTTTTAGAGATTAGTGTAACGATCGCTCGTCAGATCCGAATCTCTCGCGCCTCTCTTAATCACCGCCGTTTCAACTTTTCCTGCAATTGAGCAGAACTGCAAACTCCGGCAACAATTCCCTAATTAAGGGTTGCGTTTCCGAGTGGTTTAGTACAACAATTCCTGGACTGTGAGCGATTGCAT
The DNA here is from genome assembly GCF_040958095.1 of Procambarus clarkii. Classification (NCBI taxonomy): domain Eukaryota; kingdom Metazoa; phylum Arthropoda; class Malacostraca; order Decapoda; family Cambaridae; genus Procambarus; species Procambarus clarkii. Next base: position 19,835,126 of record NC_091176.1, read on the forward strand.
TTAATTGCATTCCTGTAGGAGAGTATTTAATCCATTTAATCTCTTGATCTGATGAGCAGCTGGGTATATAAAATTGACTACCGTGCTGGAAGGACACTTTCAACCTCATCATTAGTTCGTTTGGGTAGAGATTGTTCCATTCATGAATCTCGTATTATTCTCCTAGATGGTTCGTTGTGTATACACACAAAATATTACAATCCACGACGAGGAAATAGTTTTCTTCCCGTGTACAAACTGGTAGTGTTCTAAGCTTTGATTACATTCGTACATGTTTCATACACCTCTAACTTACGTGTTTCATACACCTCTAACTTAGAGCTTTTATACACCTCTAACTTAAGTGATTTAAACACCTTAAGGCTATAAATACTTTCCTATCAACCTAACCAAACCACATAGTTTAAGTCAACTGTGCGAAACTAAGCTAAACACTTAATACGACTTAACATGTATATGACTATGAACCATAAGTTGTGTGTATATGAAATACAATTTGCTGAATTAGTGTTAACAAAAGATAAATTGGCAATATACAATGAAATAGAATAAAGACTAGAGAATAAAGTTAGATTTTTGTGATCTCGTATATTTAATGTTTTTGAAAGCTCGTAGCACTTGTGAATTTTGTCAGTGCTATTCATGCATAGACAGGTTGCAAAAAAAACTCAAATAATATCCGAAACGGTAGTATAAAAGAAGTCAAATAATGATTTTTGTTGACCCTTCATCCTTAAGCGGCATTTACAAGAGTGCTTTTGTATATAATTCGAAAAAAAAATAATAATATTTTGATAAACATAAAAAGCGAATTTTTGTTTAAAAAAAAATATATGGAAGTAGCGGTGACAACCTAGTAAGTAGGACACTGGACCGCATACTTATTTTTTTGCTCAGCAAACAAACATGCAATTGGAAAGTAAAACATAAATTATATTTTCAGAAATTTCACATCTTTGATCCCACTTGATTAATAAACATTTAGTGAAGTATTCATCATGAGAATTAAACTACTAGAATTAAACTACTTGGGAATTAAATGCTGTTGAAAATCACATGAAAATTGGGATAAAAGTTTTTTAACAGCAAGCACTGGCAATGGAATCTTTAGAGGAGCGAATACGACACGGAACCATACGTTAAGACACGGGGCCAGGCGCTGAGACACGCATGTGATTATCGGATTTAGCGGATTCATGCGCTAAAACACGGAACCAGGCGCTAAGACTGATTGGGATCGTGGATTGAACAGTCCAAAAAAATGCTGTCCGCCCCATCCTGCTCTTTCTTTTTTAATATTTGCCACCTGATCGTAGAATTCTATTAAGCCTGTAAGGCAAGATTTACCCTCCCTGAACCCATAGTTGATGGGTTTTTCCACGAAGTCTCTTCTCTCCAGATGTGTTACTAGGTTTTTTTCTCACAATCTTCTCCATCACCTTGCATGGTATACAAGTTAAGGACACTAGCCTGAAGTTCAGTGCCTCCTGTCTGTCACCCATTTTGTATATTGGGACTACATTAGCCGTCTTTCATATTTCTGGTAGGTCTCCCGTTTCCAGTGACCTACTATACACTATGGAGAGTGGCAAGCAAAGTGCTCCTGCACACTCTTTCAATACCCATTGTTGTCCGTCTGGGGCAACAGGTTTTCTCACGTCCAGATCCAACAGATGCTTCTTGACCTCATCTTTTGTAACTTCGAACCTTTCCAAGGCTGCCCGGTTTACTCCCAGGGTATGTGTGTGTGTGTGTGTGTGTGTGTGTGTGTGTGTGTGTGTGTGTGTGTGTGTGTGTGTGTGTGTGTGTATGTGTGTGTGTGTGTGTGTGTGTGTGTGTGTGTGTGTGTGTATGTGTGTGCGCGCGCCAAAAATTATTGTTGATTCATTGACAGTTGAGAGGCGGGCCAAAAGAGCAGAGCTCAACCCCCACAAACACAACTAGGTGAATACACACACATACTCACAACTCACAAATACTCATTCACACACACACATAGCTGTTGCTTACCCACTAAACACATATAAGTGAACACAAATAGCGCAGTTCACACGCAAACACAATAACACGCAAAACTTTATGGTAACCTCTCCCTGCCTTGCCAAAATTTCATGAAAACTATCGATTTTCCATCTCACCTTTGCTCTCACACGCACTCTGTCTCCCATTCACCTTCACTCTCTTTCTCTCCTCTCTCATCCCGTCGTTACCGCCGACAAACCCACTCCAAAACAAAAACAAAAATTCAGTTTTAAATTCACGAAGAATGAAATTCACTGATTTTAGCAAGCGATGACGCCACCTGGTTTGTCTATTGACTACGTGTTGTCAAGTCCGGTCCATCCATTTGTGCTCTCTAAACTGTAGAGACAATTAATCACCGCTCGCTCCAATATATGGCAGCTTCAATTTCCATTGCAATAACAAACAACAGCTGTTTTTTTTTCTATTTTTTTTTTGTGGAAACACTATTTCGTTCTTCGTTGATTTGTTTTAATACCCGCTTGCGAGAGTATGAGATAATTCTGATTGGTATCTATGTCATTTCTAAGCTTTATTTATCTATACCTATAAGAGAAAAGGCGTATCTGTCTGTCCAAAGTTTGAGGCCAGACGCTTTTAAATATCCATGTATTTAAAAGCAATTCTGAGGTTAGAAAGTGTAGCATAGGCTCCTCGCACAACGTTCATTATGTGGTCCTCAGGTGATAGTTTTCAATCTAGCACCACCCTTAGATCTTTTTCTTTATCAGAATTCTTTAAAGATTTCTCACATAATTTATAGGTTGTGTGGGGTCTATGTTCTCCTATTCCACATTTCATAACATGGTATTTATTCACATTTAATTTCATTTGCCAAGTGGTGCTGCATTTACTTATTTTGTCCAGGTCTTCTTGAAGGGCATGACAATCATCTATGTTTCTTATCCTTCCTATTATCTTAGCATCATCAGCAAACATGTTCATATAATTCTGTATTCCGTCTGGTAGATCATTTATGTAGACAATGAACATCACCAATGCGAGAACTGAATCCTGTGGTATTCCACTTGTGACATTTCTCCAGTCCGATACATTGCCTCTGATTACTGCTCTCATTTTTCTATCCATCAGAAAATTTTTCATCCATGTTAGAAGCTTACCTGTCACCCCTCCAATAATTTTCAGTTTCCAGAACAACCTCTTATGTGGAACTCTGTCGAAAGCCTTTTTTAGGTCCAGATAGATGCAGTCAACCCTACCATCTCTTCCCTGTAAAATCTCTGTGGCTCGATCATAGAAACTGAGTAAATTCGATACACAGGATCTTCCAGATCGAAGACCATACTGTCTCTCTTATTTTATATTATTTCTCTCCAGGTGTTCTACCCATTTAGTTTTTATTATTTTTTCCAATATTTTGACTAATACACTTGTCAATGACATAGGTCTATAATTGAGGGGGTCTTTCCCGCTACTACTTTTGTAGATTGAAACTATGTTAGCCTTTTTCCCAACATCTACTACGACTCCTGTACACAGGGATGTCAGAAAAATCAGCTGAAGTGGAATGCTGAGCTCAGGTGCACATTCTCTCAAAACCCATGGTGAAACTCCATCTGGGCCAACTGCTTTGTTCTTACTTAGCTCCAGGAGCATTTGTTTCACTTCGTCTCAAGACACTTCTATGTTCTCTACGCTGTTCTCTGGAATTCTTATTGTGTCTGGTTCTCTGAAGATCTCATTTTGTACAAAAACACTTTGGAACTTTTCGCTTAATATTTTACACATTTCCTTTTCATTTTCCGTGTATCTGTCCCAATTTTCAACTTCTGAATAATATCCTTTACCTGTAGCTTGCTTTTAATTAATTTATAGTAAAGGTCTGGATCTGATTTACATTTGTCTGCTATACCGTTCTCAAAGTTCCTCTCTGCGTCTCTCCTTACTGACGTAGTTGTTTCTTGCATCTTTGTATCGCTGGTATGTTTGGGGGTTTGGCCTCTTTCTATAATGATTCCATGCTTGTGTCTTTTGATCTCTGGCCCTCTCGCAATTTCTGTTGAACAAACCCTGTTCCCTAGGTCTCCATGTCCGTTTTGGTATGAATGTTTGTGTGCCTTCATCGTATATTTCGCAAAATTTGGCATACATCTCATTTACTTCCTTACCTAGCAACAAGTCTGTCCAATTATACCCATGAAAAAAAATTCTTAGTTCCCCATAGCATCCTCTCTTGAAATCGAGTTTTGTTTTACTGTCTCCATTCTCTACTAGATTATATCGCATAGCGTATTTAATGTCCAAGAGGACGTGATCACTCTTTCCCAAGGGAGGAAATTATTGGATGTCAAATACCTCTTCTCTCCTGGTGAATACTAGAATACCTGGTGTATTGACGGAACATTCCCTTCCTCATTCTTGTGGCCTGCTTGACGTGTTGATACAGGAATGTCTCCAAGATGAGTTTTATAAACCTGCCTGTCCAAATGTCCTCTGTTCTGGCCTCGTAGGCCTCCCAGTCTATTGCCTTAAAGTTGAAGTCCCTCAGTACCAACAATCGGGATTTATCTTTGTCAGCTCTTTCCATAATCTCTCTCATGACCATTATGAGGCCCTCTCGTTTGTCATCATCCGTTCTTTGTCCATGTGATGCTTGCTGGTGGGCTGTAGGGATTTAAAATTATCAGCTTATCATCTTGTTTTCAGACCAGCAATGCCATTATGTCAATATCTCGAGGATTTTCAAATATTAACTCTCTTACCTACAGGTGTTCTTTCACTTGCACAACCACTCCACCCCCTTCCTAGTTTTCCGTGTCACGTCTCCAAACTGAGTAGCCCTTTGGGAATACAACCTCATTTAGAATATTTTCTTCAAGTTTCGTGTCTGTTAATGCGACAATATCTGGGACTTTGAGCTGAATTATATCCTTCAACTCCAATATCTTCGATCTCACTCCATCTATGTTGGTATATACTATTTTCAGGAATATGTTCCCTTCCCCTTTGTTTTTACATCCCCTTCCTTTAATGCTTTTGTTGCTCTGTCTTTATGTACCATTTCACAAGCTTTCCAGTCCCTGACACTTTGTAGAAAAAGAATTCCTATCTACTTCCTTTCTATCCCCATTTAGACATTTCGCTTCCATGAGGTTCATTTTCAGCTTTTCTCTGTCCTCTTTTGAGAGGTCTTGTCTTATTGACCAAAGTTTGCCAACCTCCTCACATTGCAATTTTCTGGTATTCCGAAACACTTCTAGTCATATACTTTACTCCATTAAACGTCACCCTTAAGGGGCGGTTCTTGTCTTTCTCATATTTCCTATTCTCCTAAAATCACTAACATGTTCCTTTAAAATTTAGGCCTTCTCATTATCCTACTATTTTTTCTATGATTTTCATCTCTTCTGCTGCTCGGTCCACCTTAGATGAAATTTCCTTCTCTAAACATCCAAAAATATTTATGGACTTACTTCTATCTACAGTGTTTTGTACCAGTTTCCTGTTGGTTACCGGTTCTTTCCTAATTTTTTTTTTTTTTTTTTGAGATATATACAAGAGTTGTTACATTCTTGTACAGCCACTAGTACGCGTAGCGTTTCGGGCAAGTAATCCTATGGTCCCTGGAATACGATCCCCTGCCGCGAAGAATCGTTTTTTCATCCAAGTACACATTTTACTGTTGCGTTAAACAGAGGCTACAGTTAAGGAATTGCGCCCAGTAAATCCTCCCCGGCCAGGATACGAACCCATGACATAGTGCTCGCGGAACGCCAGGCGAGTGTCTTACCACTACACCACGGAGACTGTTATAATTGCTTGCCTAAGATCCGCTTCTTGTTTATCATTTCTGGTTTTGACTTCCAAACACACTTCCTTAATCGCCTCTTTCTCCTTTACATCTTGGCCATATATCTCTTTTATTTTATCTTTATACTTTTCTAGTTCTTTAATAACCTCCTCTATGTGAGTTGTCAATGAAGTTTCTAGTTACAGATCCTTGCCTAACTCTATGTTAGCCCTCAGGCTCCCTTGGAGTTGTTCACCATATGAGTATTTTCTTGTTTATTTCTTCAAAGTCACCACACTTCACTTTCGACGCCTCATTTTGTTTCACTAGTTCCTTCATTTGTTCCTCCAGATTTGTTACCTTGTCTGTTAATGCAGTAATATGTGTGTGTGTGTGTGTGTGTGTGTGTGTGTGTGTGTGTGTGTGTGTGTGTGTGTGTGTGTGTGTGTGTGCGTGTGTGTGTGTGTATTTACGTATGTGTTTGTGCTTATGTGAATATGTGCACGTCTGAGTGCGTGCGTGCGTGCGTGCTCGCTTGTGTGTGTCAACAGCGTGTGTTTAAATATGCTTATTAATAATTAGCCGTTCGTAACGCCACAAATCAGTACACAAATTTAGTTAGGTAAACAGTTCGTTATTAATTTCCATTACACGGCCATAATTATTTCACAATGGCGCATATTAAATTATTATTTTCATAAAGTAATTTGCATATTTTATGAATGACTCGTTATTAATTATTCCATAAATATATATTAAATAACTATAATGAAATTTTTAATGTAAAAATTTATTTCTTAAGAATAATTTAGCCAAATATAACGTATATTAAGTTTTTTAACATAAAAAATCCTTTAAGCTAGATTCCAAGATTACCTAAGTTATATAAAAATATAACAAAAAAGTTAAATTATTTAAGAGAATTAACTAATTCTTGTGATTTTTAAATATTATCCGCCTGCCTTAAGAAAGCGAGAGAGAGAGAGAGAGAGAGAGAGAGAGAGAGAGAGAGAGAGAGAGAGAGAGAGAGAGAGAGAGAGAGAGAGAGAGAGAGAGAGAGAGAGAGAGATCAACGAATTCTAGCGAAATAAAGGCGAATATATCTAGATAACCGACAATCATCACTTAATTCGCCCTTGTAATATTTTCATGAAACATAATTTACATATCATTTGAGTTCATCATTCATCATTATTTTAGAATGGACGAGAGGACACTGATGTTACCTTCAGCATCTCAACCCGTTGAGTGATTAACGCAGCGGGTTTGAAGAGAAGGACGAGAGGGAGTGAACGAGAAGGAGATGGAGAAAGAGAGGAAGGGGGTGGGGGGAGGAGGATGGAGCGAGAGGGAAAGGGAGAAAGAGAGAGAGGGAGAAAGATGTGCCGTTCCCTTCTGTCTACATACTCAGATAATTGCCTGTTCCCCCTTACTGTGAAGATGTAGTTAGTGAGGCAGGCGAGGGTGGACAGCCCCGAGACCGCCACCTGCTCTTCCAGTTCTCTGGGACGTCCAACAGTACAGTCCAGGTGCTGTCAGGGAATTCCAGGTGTATAATTCAAATAAGTGCTCTCAGTGAACTCCCGGGACGACTAGGGTTTTTTCATTCAAGTTCAGGAACCTAGTTACTGGCTTTTCTCACCCATTACGAGGGACCTTACTGCCAGCTTTCTCATCCACGTCCAAGGTCCCACCTGCAACCCTTTTCTCATACACTTCCAGAAGCAGGTGCAATCAGCCCAAGTTGGGCATGTGAAGCAGACTATAGTAATTAACCCAATCCTGCGAATTCTGGAAAGCCAATTATTATTCCTACACTTGTCTATCATTAAAATTATATTATAGGTGTTGGAGCTACTAATTATAATAAGTAATATATGAAAATTTAAGCGATTTAATATTAAAAACATATTTAATCTGACTTATGCGCTTAATTACTTATTGTCATAGATGATTAGTGTTTAGAAAATCTTTTTTTTCACCGATAAAAGTTATCGAAATATGTAATTAGATAGTTAATGCTTGTTATACTAAACAAATTATATCATCACTTGACATTTATATTTAGGACGCTTTTTAAAACTTTATATATTTCAAAATTATCTTATTCAGACTATCAAGCTGCAATGTAAAAGATTTACAGATATTTTGAAGATTTATTTCCTGCAATCTGGCCCAACCACTTGGGCTGGCCCGTAGAGCAAGGGTCTAGCTTTATGCAGGTCGGCGTTCAATCCCAAACATGTCCAAGTGGTTGGACACTATTTCTTTTCCCCGTCCCAATCCAAATGGCTTGGCGATTTCTCCCGATAGTTCCTTTTCTTTCCTTTCCTGCAATCTGGGGGTCAGTTTCCTGGGCCTGGGCCTGAGGAGGGTGGTTTTCTGGGGTCTTTAAATCCTCCTGCTCTTAATTCATCTGTCGTTTAATTATGGTCTTTCTTCTGTCGTTTAGTTCCCGACTGATTTCACTCCATGCACAGGCGATCATGTCCGTGGATAATTCATCCTGTTCCTCTCCTCCACCTGTGTTCTGTTGTCCTACTACCATGCTTGATCAATTTTTGGTATATAGGGTTAGTGTTTGACTATAAAAGCGAGAGAGAGAGAAAGAGGGGGAGAGTGAGAGGGATGTTGAGTGGGGGAGACAAGGAGAGATGGATATAAGGAATATGAGTGATGAGTGGGGAAGGAAGAGGTAGGTTCTTTCCGAGGTGATGAGAAGAAAGAGAGAAAGGGAGAGAGAGAGAGAGAGAGAGAGAGAGAGAGAGAGAGAGAGAGAGAGAGAGAGAGAGAGAGAGAGAGAGAGAGAGAGAGAGAGAGAGAAGAGAGAGAGAGCAGGATATAAGAGGGGAGGGCTGCAGGGGTATAAAAGGAGAAAGAGACGGATGATAAAGGTTACGGTCTATTCATGCCCGTGCCACCTCTTGGGTGGCTTAATCTTTATCAATCGATGATAAAGGAAGAAGAGAGAGGGTGGAAGGGGAGGAATAAACAGAGAGAGAGAAAGGTAGGGAGGGGGGGAATGGATAGAGGAAGGGAGGTGTGGAAGGATGTCAAGGAGTGGGGGTGATACTTTGGTGAGGAACTGGTTTCCCAACTGTGTGCGTGTGTGTGTGCGTGTGCATGTGTGTGTGCATGTGTGTGTGTTTGTGTGTGTGTGTGTGTGTGTGTGTGTGTGTGTGTGTGTGTGTGTGTGTCTGTGTGTGTCTGTGTGTGTGTGTGTGTGTGTGTGTGTGTGTGTGTGTGTGTGTGTGTGTGTGTGTGTGTGTGTGTGTGTGTGTGTGTGTGTGTGTGTGTGTGGTTGTAAACTTTTATGCATGTGTTTGAGGCTAACGAGTTGCCGCACCTGAGTCCAGATTCATAATTATTAACCGGCAAACATGAGAATTTATTAACTCGAAGTTTGATAGCTTTTACGTATCATTTTGTAATGTGTCCTTCATCAGAGAGAGAGAGAGAGAGAGAGAGAGAGAGAGAGAGAGAGAGAGAGAGAGAGAGAGAGAGAGAGAGAGAGACGAATACGTGACTTCCAACACTTCCTCTCCTACAACCTTTCATGTTTATTGCACCATACTGTGACCTTTTTTTCCTTGTCAGTTAGTCATTTGTGTGTTCAACTTCCTTGCAATGTCTCCTCTTTCTGGTTCGAACCCTTCTGTGACTTCCTCGTCTTGATCTGAAATCTTCACCCTGGACCAAACCCAAAGAAGCGGCTCCTCGTCGTTGTCCCAAATCTGGCAGCAAGTCAGCGTCACACTTTCCAATGCGTTTGAGCATCTTGAATGTCGTAATCATAAAGTCGTTTTTCTCTTAATTTCAGCAATGTGAAATTTGTCTTTAAAAAACAATTGTAACTCAGTACAGTTCGTATGGAAAAAAACATAACGATTTGTTATATGTGATAAATATAACATAACTGATCACAAAATAATGAAAAATGTTCTTTTAATGCTCGGGGAAACAAATGGCAATATATAACCACTTTTACTCAAACAAGTCGTGTGTTTCTTTAGCAATCACGCGAATGTAATTAAGTAATTATGAGATGAAAGTGTATATCGCTAGCATTTCTATAAAGCACCGTCTGTGTTGCAGAATATAGAAGACCTCATCGAGGATTTCAATAAGACTTCATCGAGGATGTCAATAAGAGAACTGAAAGAAAGGCACAAAGCTTTAGTGGATTCAGATTCTCCGAAGAGTCGTATATATGATTCAGAGAACCTAGTGGGATTGAAACTGTTTCCGAACATTTTGAAGAATCAGGAAATTCTACGCGGAGGCGTGAGACTTTGAGTTGAGAATATTGCAGTTCTGACACCAAGGTGGAGGTCCGTGTTCCATCAATTAAGGTTTCGTAAGTTAATCGCGTGCTGCAGTCCGTCACTGAGTCACAGAGACGCTTCCCACTCTCTGTTTCCGGGGAAGGGGGGAGGGCACAGCGGTCACATTTGATGTTACGTAATTTGAGAGGAGAGAAAGCGAACATGAACAATTGAAGTGTTGCCTGTGTCACAGATGAATAACAATCAACGTCCTGATGTGTAGTCAAATTGTTGTTGAAGTGATGTGGGGCTACATGAAAGCCAGAATCGCCTTCCTAGTCCAGTGTGACTGATGTAAAAGTTAATAAAAGTATTCAGAGAGAAGGAAAGACAGGTCGATAGGAGATTGGACAGAAAAGTCAAGCATTTAAAGAGGCAGATAAACACGATCGTACAGGCAGACTGGTTAACGTTATATACAGAAAAATACGGGGTACAGGAAGACAGTGAGAGAAAACATCAAATTTATCGATGTGGTGGTTTAATATCAGACCAAGGCTAGGATTCATGAAGGGAAATTCATCAAAGGAACCCAATTACAGAGTCGACGGGTCGAAACCTCTTGAAGAGAGAGAGATAGAGAGAGAGGCAGGAAAGGAGGGAATTATCATGAGAAATCGCCAAGCCATTACGACTATATAGCACTTCGGAAGGGGTCAGGATAAGTATTTGGGATGGGACGGGGAGAAGAAATGGTGCCCAACCACTTGGACGGCCGGGGGGTTGAACGCCGACCTGCATGAAGCGAGACCGTCGTTCAACCGTTTAATCCAAGTGGTTGAGAGAGAGAGAGAGAGAGAGGGGGGGGGGGGGAAAGGGGCTCGGTGCCGTTGTTGCACAATCCTGAAACTGGTTACTGTCTTGGGATTCATCAAGCCTCTACTAAAGCACTTACGAAATCTGTACATCATTCCTTAATTATAGCAGGTTTGTTCCATTTATTAAGCAATTTATAAGCTCCTGTAATGGTTTTAAAATAAATAATCTTGGGTTCGGGTTTCGAAGCTCTTAAACTGTCTAGTACATGTAAACAAAGCGCAGGAGTTTACGCAAAAAAAAAAAAGCTGGAACGATTAAGGAAAAATGTTACGGGTTTGTTATGTGGTTGCTTAAATGCTCGACGAATCCTTTTCCTGGTGTCTGATTAGAAGTTTCTCAGAATTGTGTTGAAAGTCGTCTACATAGCCAGGATGGGACAAGGACCTGAGGAAATACATTATGCAAATGGGGGAACCTTCGACAAGCCACCGGCTTCCTGTCTTCATCGAGGCCACTAGGGTTTATGGCCCTTAGGTAAATCAAGTAAACAGGTAAATTAGGTATGTATGCAGTGTGTGGTCATGATGAAGGGCCAAGAATGACCGAAGGTCGTCACTCTACCTGCCACATGTGCAGGTCGGAGCACCTGTCTTGATGCAGGTATTGTGACCTTCTCTCTTGCTGTGAGTCGTAACCCATTCATCTTCCTCCTTGCACGTCCGTCGAATAATCCGTGACCTTCCTGGCTGCCCCTGTCGACCGCCTCTCCCATACATCCTTATCACCATCACTACACTCTCCATACATCCTTAACACCATCACTACACTCCTATACATCTTTAACACCATCACTACACTCCCATACATCCTTATCACCATCACTACACTCCCAATACATCCTTAACACCATCGCTACACTCCCATACATCCTTATCACCATCACTACACTCCCAATACATCCTTAACACCATCGCTACACTCCCATACATCCTTAACACCATCACTACACTCCCATACATCCTTATCACCATCACTACACTGCCATTTACTTGATAGTGAGTCTTCGTTACACACACACATCTTATTACCCAGCATGAGCAATATCTTGCCGTCTTAGGCAGTAATAGTCCTCTGGCGAGAGAGGCGCGCTTCGGATGTGTCTCTTAAATCAGTCAGCCCGGAGGAAAAGCAGGAAGAGGTGGAGCAGGATGATGTGGAGCAGGAGGAACAGGAGGGAAAGAAGGAGGAGGAGCAATAGGTGGGAGAGGAGGAAGAGGAGATGGAAGAAGAAGAAAAGGAGCAAGTGGGAAATTGGAAGAAGCCATTAAACGCCTTTCCCATTCCATCATGATTTCACCTGAATTGGAACCATCTGGATGCTTGTTTCGTATACAAATTTGTGGAAGAATGCCGGCTTGTACCATGAGGCTGGCGGTGGCGGGTCTCTGCCTGTGTTGGGCGGGAGAGCGGACGATTCCTATGTATGTAGGAATCGTCCGCTGTATGTATGTATGTCTATTTAAACAAGGTCCCACCAGGGATGTGACACTCGGTATATCACCCCAAGGATGTGACGCTCGGGACATGTTCCTTGGGATGTGACACTCGGGACATGTTCCTTGGGATGTGGCACTCGGGACATGAGACAATGTTTTGTTCGTTTTTTGTTTGCGAGAACTGTGGTTAGTCATATTGAGCAAATGGGCCGATATCACCTGTCTTGTTATCGTTCAGAATGATGATTATAAGCTTTTAGATTCAGTATATTTGTTATTGTTACTGATATTTAATTGTTGTTTTGTTTTTGCTTATCTGTCAGTCCTTGTGTATCAGTGAGGACGCAGAACTCAGGTCTAGCTCTTAATGTGCTGGCCGTGTTTTTGAAGTGAGAGTTATATTTGAACCATCCTGACGCATGAAATCTTTGTCGAGTCCGGCCATAAAGTTATGGATATAGGTGGCGTGCACAGCTTCTTTTTTCTGTTGATTCCTGCTTGTTGATGACCCGCCCTGACTACGAGGATTTCCTTACATATCTTCGACTTATTTACAATTCCAGCTTTCACTTGTGACCTCTTGTCTTACTCTGTATGACTTTAAAGAAGCTATCCTTCTCCAACTTGTTTATTTCCTTCAGTATCCAGTATGTTGTGATCATATCTCTTCTGTTTCTTCTATTCACCAAGGTTGTACGACGTCCTATTAACCTATCCTCACAGCTAAATCGTCTTAGCTCTGGCCCATTGCCCTTAAAATCTCTGTGTGCGTCAGACTCGTGCGTACACACTAGACTACCACAGCACATGGCAGCAGAGCCTAAAGCTGCTTCCTCATTCACCGCCATATCCCGATACATCACGAGACTAACAACCTGAATCTGTATGACAGAAAATTTGTATCACAGAAAGTAAAATGAATTTTTTTACACTACCAGTCGATGCTAAATTTATTTGCCAAATAAAAATTAAATAAAAGAAACGCATCATGATAATTACTTGATTACTTGAGCAAATATTTATCCTGCATCTGATTTCACTAACGTTATATGTATATATATATATATATATATATATATATATATATATATATATATATATATATATATATATATATATATATATATATATATATATATATATATATATATATATATGTCGTACCTAGTAGCCAGAACGTACTTCTCAGCCTACTATGCATGGCCCGATTTGCCTAATAAGCCTAGTTTTCATGAATTAATGTTTTTTCGACAACCTAACCTACCCTAACCAAACCTAACCTAACTTTTTTGGCTAGCTAATCCAACCTAACCTATAAAGATAGGTTAGGTTAGGTTAGGTAGGGTTGGTTAGGTTCGGTCAAATATCTACGTTAATTTTAACTCTAATAAAAAAAATTGACCTCATACATAATGAAATGGGTAGCTTTATTATTTCATAAGAAAAAAATTAGGGAAAATATATTAATTCAGGAAAACTTGGCTTATTAGGCAAATCGGGCCTTGCATAGTAGGCTGAGAAGTGCGTTCTGGCTACTAGGTACGACATATATATATATATATATATATATATATATATATATATATATATATATATATATATATATATATATATATATATATTATATATATATATATATATATATATATATATATATATATATATATATATATATATATATATATATATATATATATATATATTATTAAATATGACCGAAAAAGTAAGATTAATAATTCTAACACGAATTTTCTCAATCTTTCGTACATTATGCTTCACTGTTGGAGGTAAATCAAAAATCACTTCTCCAAAATTCATTTTTATTTCTAGTCTGACGCGACACGGGCGCGTTTCGTAAAACTTATTACATTTTCAAAGACTTCACAAATACACAACTGATTAGAACTTGCGTTTCCCTGATTTTATATCTACATTTGAGTGAGGTGGGAAGGGTGATGTGGCATTACATTTGAGTGAGGTGGGAAGGATGATGTGGCATTAACACAAGACAGAACACTAGAGGATATTAATAGGGTATTAAAAGTATCAACACAAGACAGAACAGAAACAATGGGTATTGAATAGAAGTGTTTGTAGAAAGCCTATTGGTCCATATTTCTTGATGCTTCTATATTGGAGCGGAGTCTTGAGGTGGGTAGAATATAGTTGTGCATTAATTGGCTGTTGATTGCTGGTGTTGACTTCTTAATGTGCAGTGCCTCGCAAACGTCAAGCCGTCTGCTATCGCTGTATCTATCGATGATTTCTGTGTTGTTTACTAGGATTTCTCTGGCGATGGTTTGGTTGTGGGAAGAGATTATATGTTCCTTAATGGAGCCCTGTTGCTTATGCATCGTTAAACGCCTAGAAAGAGATGTTGTTGTCTTGCCTATATACTGGGTTTTTTGGAGCTTACAGTCCCCAAGTGGGCATTTGAAGGCATAGACGACGTTGGTCTCTTTTAAAGCGTTCTGCTTTGTGTCTGGAGAGTTTCTCATGAGTAGGCTGGCCGTTTTCTGGTTTTATAGTAAATCGTCAGTTGTATCCTCTGATTTTTGTCTGTAGGGATAACGTTTCTATTAACAATATCTTTCAGGACCCTTTCCTCCGTTTTATGAGCTGTGGAAAAGAAGTTCCTGTAAAATAGTCTAATAGGGGGTATAGGGTTGTGTTAGTTGTCTCTTCAGAGGTTGCATGGCGTTTCACTTTCCTTCTTATGATGTCTTCGACGAAACCATTGGAGAAGCCGTTGTTGACTAGGACCTGCCTTACCCTACAGAATTCTTCGTCGACTTGCTTCCATTCTGAGCTGTGGCTGAGAGCAAGGTCGACATATGCGTTAACAACACTCCTCTTGTACCTGTCTGGGCAGTCGCTGTTGGCATTTAGGCACATTCCTATGCTCGTTTCCTTAGTGTAGACTGCAGTGTGGAAACCTCCGCTCTTTTCCATGTCAGTTACATCTAGAAAGGGCAGCTTCCCATCCTTTTCCATCTCGTAAGTGAAACGCAGCACGGAACTCTGCTCAAATGCCTCCTTCACATTCTGCAGATGTCTGACATCAGGTACCTGTGTAAAAATGTCGTCAACATACCTGCAGTATATGGCCGGTTTCAAGTTCATGTCGACTAAGACTTTTTGCTCGATGGTACCCATGTAGAAGTTTGCAAACAGGAGACCTAGGGGAGAACCCATTGCGACTCCATCTACTTGCTTATACATGTGCCAATCCGGGCTCAAGAAGGGTGCCTCTTTAGTACAAGCTTGGAGTAGTTTCCTCAGAATATTTTCTGGTATGTCAAGAGGAGTACAGGCTGGATCACGATACACTCTGTCGGCTATCATCCCGATTGTCTCGTCCACAGGTACGTTGGTAAACAGCGATTCTGCGTCCAACGAGGCTCTTATCCCTGTGGCCCGTGTGCCCCGCAGTAAGTCAGCAAATTCCTTTGGAGACTTCAGGCTGAAGGCGCAAGGAACATAAGGAGTCAGCAGGCCGTTGAGTCGCTTCGCCGGTCTGTACGTGGGTGTGGGTATCTGGCTAATGATTGGCCGAAGTGGGTTTCCAGGCTTGTGTGTCTTGACATTTCCATACGCATATCCAGGTTTATATTCCCCAATGATCTTTCGCAGGTGGAGTCCGGATTTCTTGGCGTTCACAGTTTCGATCAGTTTGTTGACCTTTGCTTTCAATTCGGCTGTACTGTCCTTCTTTACCCTTTGGAACTTAGTTTGGTCAGAGAGTATGATGTTCATTTTCGCCAGATATTCGTCTTTTTTAAGAATGACATATATTGGCGATTTGTCACCTCTCCTGACAACTATCTCCTTGTTCTCACGAAGGCTTTTAGCTGCCGCTTTGAGCTCGGGGGACAGTATGGTGCTTCTGTAATTGCCTCGATTCTTTCCTCCTTCTGCAATAAGTTCTGCTTGTAAGGTATCTTTGGTAGTGACCTTCTTTTGTGTCTCGAGGTCGAATATGTCGTCCAACAGAATTTCCAACTCTACTTTCCGGGCCATCTAACTCGGTCTGGACATAACGTGACAGTTTATGCCCAGATTTAGGAGAGTGACTTGGTCCTCAGTGAGGTTAATTCCTGCAAGGTTCAGGAAGCCATCTCTTGGTCGTGGAATTGCCATAGGTCCTCCATAGGTATCCTCCATATATATATATATATATATATATATATATATATATATATATATATATATATATATATATATATATATATATATAGATATATATATATATATATATATATATATATATATGTCGTACCTAATAGCCAGAACGCACTTCTCAGCCTACTATTCAAGGCCCGATTTGCCTAATAAGCCAAGTTTTCAAGAATTAATGTTTTTTCGTCTACCTAACCTACCTAACCTAACCTAACCTAGCTTTTTTTGGCTACCTAACCTAACCTTACCTATAAATATAGGTTAGGTTAGGTTAGGTAGGGTTGGTTAGGTTCGGTCATATATCTACGTTAATTTTAACTCCAATAAAAAAAAATTGACCTCATACATAGAGAAAAGGATTGCTTTATCATTTCATAAGAAAAAAATTACAGTAAATATATTAATTCAGGAAAACTTGGCTTATTAGGCAAATCGGGCCTTGAATAGTAGGCTGAGAAGTGAGTTCTGGCTACTAGGTACGACATATATATATATATATATATATATATATATATATATATATATATATATATATATATATATATATATATATATATATATATATATATATATATATAAATAGTTTGTGAGGGTACCACCTCTGGTGCCAATGTGGGGACCCATAGCCTCGGAGAAGAAAATAAAAAGTATTCAGAGGAGACCTTGTGGTTTCTCACTGAACACTAATATTATCTTCTCCTACCACCCCCATTCTATGGTATGTACACATATATATTTACTTTATTTGAACTTTGTTACAAAAAAGGAGTTACATATGGGTTACAAAGATGGTTATCATAGGTTGTCGAGTTCCTCCAGCTCCTCAGATGGCGGGCAGGAACCCTGGATGCAGTGCGCATTTCCCCTCATTATCGCCACACTGAGGCGCTGGAAAAGAAAGCTTGCAGCTCTTGGGTCCCTTGTTGTTTCAATGAGCCTAGAACCCAGTTCCTTCAAAAAACTGGTAGCACTTTTACCCCAGGCGCCGAGTGTCTCAGAAGCAATGGGGACAAAATTGTAGTGGTGATCCAGTTCTCTATAGTTGAACCACCTATATATATATATATATATATATATATATATATATATATATATATATATACATATATATATATATATATATATATATATATATATATATATATATATATATATATATATATATATATATATATATATATATATATATATATGTGTATTTATAAATATACAAGAGAGATATTTTGCCCTGAAATTCACATAACTGATCTCAATGGTAAGACCCTCCTCGTATCTCCTCTTGGGCAGAGTACCATCGAGGAGATCCTTGGTAAGAAGATCACTGACCTGAAGAGGATGTCTGAGAGGACTCTAAGGCATCGATACTTACAGTGTCTCTTACCATTTTCACCAGGTGCTTGTTCCTCCCAGATTTCCCTACCTTTCTTAAGTGTTTTTCAACTCACAAGGGCCCCAAGTTTGAAGAATGCCGTTTTACTGAAAACTGGGCTAAAAAATCACTACTTGCTTCTCACTGACCAGGGGAGAAAAACATGCCTTCTCTCCTGTCACACTCGGAGTTAGCACAGTCAACTAGATCATTTTACTACCTTAACATTTCAACGTCACCTGCTCAACAAAATCAAGCCGAAGTACCCAGGCAATTCAGCAGGGGTATACTATCTCGTATTTTCCCAATTTATCACAAGCACGTTTACTCTACAGTCCCCTGCAAAGCCGCAGGCAATGTTCTATTAGAGCGCACCGGGTCAGCAACAAGTAAGTGTCTCCACTGACAATACCTATGAATTGAAGTGACTTTCCGTCATGCTGCCCCAGATCTAACATGAATATTGATATGTTTGTGCCAAGGCAAAGATTTACTGCAAAAGCACTTGACAGTCTGTTGCTTGGCAGAGAGGTTGACATCATCATCACACTCATGTGTGATGATGTATATATATATGATGATTAGGTGTGATGATCATCATCACATTCATGTGTGATGATGATGTGTGCTCACATCATCATCATCAGTGCCCACTATCTAGAGAATCTCAGAATGATCGGTAGGCAGATTTTGTGGAACAACACATGTGTGTCAACCTTGGCTAATATGTTCTGTGACGTCAGTTTTACATGTAAAACACGTGCTGTCCCTTACGGGGAATATGATCGTTAATTGAATCTCGATCCCATTGCTTCTTAAAACCCATATATCTCCTGGGGCGAAAGTGTTATGAGCATTCTCAATGATTCTGGTTCTAGGTTCATCGAAACAACCATGAGACCCAAGAGCTGCTTCAGAGTGGAAATACAGATGCAAAAATGCCCACTGCATTCTCGGCTCCTGCGTGGCATCCGAAACGTCTACGGTAACCGATAATTTACCATGCACCAATTTTTACACAAATCCTACGTAATATAATTCTTTAAAAATGGGGTGGAAGTAGCCATTATGCAAGTGCATCACATTCATTGACATCATTATTATTATCATAATTATTATCATTATAATCATCCTTATCATCCTCTTTCGTGGCTTCAGTGTTCTCGTGGTTTATGGAATCTGGAGCTAATCCTTGTTTATGGGAGTCATAATCCTGCATATTAAGTCGACAAATTTCGGGGCCAGAGAAAAAGCTTTAATCAGGCTGTATGTATTCAAGCTTTTATTGTTATTTGACCACTTGGGTCTGTAGAGATGCAGACGAAGAGGAAACTGGATTTAGTGTTTTCGAGGGATAGAAAAATTATCATTATTTTCTTTTGTTTTGGCAAATAAAGAATTTTAGGTTTCCCTTGAATAACAACACCCCCCCCCCTTCCACAAACAGTTCCAGAGTACCAGAGAACAGAGTACTAGGGCAGAGTACCGGAGAGCCATGAATGAATACGTCAGGGTGAGCAGAGAGGCAGAAGGGCAATATGAAAACGACATAGGAAGCGAGGCTAAGACCCAACCCAAATTGCTGCACAGCCACATCAGGAGAAAGACAACAGTGAAAGAACATGTAATGAAACTGAGAATAGGGGGCAGACAGATTCACTTCAAACGACAAAGAAGTGTGCAAGGAACTCAATATGAAATTCCAGGAAGTCTTCACATTAGAGCAAGGAGAAGTTCCAGAGATAAGAGTAGTAATAATTAACCAGGCACCACTAGAGGTATTTCAGATTACCAGTGGAGATGCAAGGAATGTTTTGCTAGAGTTGGGTGTGACAAAGGCTATAGGCCCGGATGGAATATCGCCATGGATACTAAAGGAAGGAGCAGAAGCACTGTACCTGCCAACTCTCCATGGTGTATAATAAATCACTGGTAACAGGTGAACTGCCAGAAATTTGGAAGGCGGCAAAGGTAGTCTCGATATACAAGAAGGGGGATAGACTGGAGGCACTGAACTACAGGCCAGTGTCCCTAACTTGCATACCAAGCAAGCTAATAAAGAAAATTGTGTGAAAAAGCTAGTCGAACATCTGGAGTGAAAGAACTTTGTGACACAACACCAACATGGTTTCAGGGATGGCAAGTCATGCCTCCTATGATTAATTGAATTCTACGATCAGGCAAAAAGAATCAAATTTTTTTTTTGTGTGTGTGTATGTGTTTGTGTGTGTGTGTGTGTGTGTGTGTGTGTGTGTGTGTGTGTGTGTGTGTGTGTGTGTGTGTGTGTGTGTGTGTGTGTGTGTGTGTGTGTGTTTTGTGTGTACAAACATACCACCCCACACACACTCATGTACAACCGCCCTCACATGCAATTTGATAACGACATAAACATGACAAAGTTTCCTGCGTCCGAGGCCTCACACATCGCCTATAATTCTAACAATAAAATGTTTTTATGACTGCCAGTCAGGGCCAAGGTAACGAGACTATGAACCAAGACAAACTATTGTTGTGGGAGATGAGATGCCATGTCCAGCATCCGTCTCCCTTCCACACTCTTTCTGGCAATCATCTCTGCAAACTCAAAATTAGTTTTCAACAAATAAATATAATATATTAATATTAAAATGAAGCAACAGTAGTCACTAGAATATCAGAGATATTGATTTATGAAGCAATTGTAGTTTTCGTACAGATTTCAGAAGAAACAGCTCGAGGAGCGATAGAAATATTAACTATTAGAAGTACTGAATATTTCACGAGAAGGTACATTAGTGGTTCAAATTAATGTTACATGAATACTTCGGAAGAGACATTAAAATGCAAATTTTTTTTTAAATCTTATTTGAGCCTGGTGAACATAATACAAAGTCCACGGCGTTCGGTCTTAATGTTGGTTAATTAGCTTGGCTCTTGTGGTTAATTTGTTGTAATTAGCTTAATTATTCAGAGCCACAGCTAGAGGGATTTATAAATTGAAATAATTGCAGTTGGAAGCCAGACTGTTTCACTTCTTTTAAAAGCAAATGTTGGACTTTATATTCACACTGGACAAACGACGCTAATGAGCACAATTATCCCATAATAAGGTGAGCGTAACTATTATATAATTTATACGAATAAAAGATGAATGAACAAAAGGAAAAGTGTAATCAAAATTAAAATGTAAACAAAATGAAGTGTAAAGAAAGCGTGGGAAGTAAACATGAAGGAATACACAGGTACAGAAGGTAGAACCCAGGTACAGAAGGTAGAACCCAGGTAGAGGAGGTAGTGGTAGATAAAACTCAGGTAGAGGAGGTAGACGTAGGTAGAACCCAGGTAGAGGAGGTAGACGTAGGTAGAACACAGGTAGAGGAGGTAGAAACCAGGTAGGAAACGCTATGTCAGTATGACTAGAGCACACAGGAGGGATTTAATGAAAGGCTTTATTAGCTGGGATAATTGGAACCTGTCCCCAACCACTTGAACCATTAGGGGATTGATCCTCGACATGAAAGAAATGAGGATGAGATTATTGGATGGGATGGAGGAACAGTGCCCAGCCACTTGGATTACCGGGGGATCGATCCCGAATCGACAAAAAGCGAGGCCGTCGCTTTATCGATCAGCTGTAAGAGAATGGAAGAGACAAAAATGCTAAATAGGCCTCGGATTGGCCAACAATTGACGACTCTATCCTGTAAGGAAATATTAGCACTGTGGAGAAATGCCCGACAGACGTTTGTTGGAAAAAAAAAATCGTGGATTAATCAGGAATGTACGATAGCGAAGCAATTCAGTACACGAACATGGAGAAACTACAGGAATAACAGAACACCAGAGAGCAGGGAGAGATACCAGAGGGCTAGAAATGAGTACATCAGAGTGAGAAGAGAAGCAGAAAGAGAGTATGAAACTGACATCGCGAGTAAAGCTAGGACACAACCAAAACTGCACCACAGCCACACCAGGAGAAAAACAGCAGTGAAGGAACAAGTGATGATACTGAGAAAAGGGGAGAACAGAAACACAGAGAAAGACAAGGAGGTGTGTGAAGAACTAAACAACAGATTCCAAGAGATCTACA
Organism: Procambarus clarkii; assembly: GCF_040958095.1. Taxonomy (NCBI): domain Eukaryota; kingdom Metazoa; phylum Arthropoda; class Malacostraca; order Decapoda; family Cambaridae; genus Procambarus; species Procambarus clarkii. Next base: position 19,857,096 of record NC_091176.1, read on the forward strand.
CTACGGAACAAAGACGTCTCTGCACTAAACGAGGAGGCAAACCAAGCAACCTTGAAGGAGTTTGACCTCACCAACGACGAGGTCAAAAGGAGTCTGTTGGAGCCGAATGTGACAAAGGCTATTAGGCCTGACAGAATCTCACCGTGAACACTAAAAGAAGGTCATGAGGAACAAAGCGTGCCACTCTTTGTGGTGTATAATAGGTCACTGGAAACAGGATACCTACCGGAAAGCTGGAAGACAGCTAATGTAGTCCCATTATACAAAAAAAGTGAGAGGCAAGGGGCGCTGAATTACAGGCCAGTTTCCCTAACTTGTATTCCATGCAAGGTGATTGAGAAGATCGTGAGGAAAAGGCTTGTAGAGAAATAGCTTTGTAACACAGCACCAGCATGGGTTGAGAGATGGTATATCATGCCTTACAGGTTTAATAGAATTCTATGACCATGCAACACAAATTAGGCAGGAAAGAGAAGAGTGGGCAGACTGCATTTTCTTGAACTGTCAGAAAGCCTTTGACACAGTATCTCACAAAAGGCTGTTCCAAACGTTGGAGCAACATGCAAGAGTTAAAGGTAAGATTCTCATGTGAATAAGGGAGTATCTAAGCAACAGGAAACAGCGAGTAACTGTGAGAAGGGGGGGGGGGTGGGTGGGAGGAGGCATCAGAGTGGCGAGATGTCACTAGCGGGGTTCCACAGGGCTCTGTACTTGGTCCCATTCTGTTTCTAATATATGAAAACTACCTTCCAGAGCGTATAGACTCTTTCCTCTCAATGTCTGCTGACGATGCAAAAATTAGGAGAAGAATCAAGACAGATGAAGATAGACAGAGATTACAGGATGACCTGATCAAACTGGTGGAATGGTCTAGAAAATGGCTACTAAAGATCAACTCAAGGAAGTGTTGAGTAATGAAATTAGGCAAAGGAAGCAGAAGGCTGAACACAATGTACCATCTGGGAGGAGATATCCTGCAAAAGTCAAATAGAGAGAGAGATCTGGGGGTTGATGTCAATCCGAACCCAGAGGCCCATATCAAAAGAATATCATCAGTGGCATCTCAACATAAGAACTGCCTTTAGGAACTTGCGTAAGGAATCGTTCTGTACCTTGTATACCACTTATATCAGACCAATCCTGGAGTATGCAGCTCCAGCCTGGAGTCCATACCTAGTTAAACACAAGACAAAGTTCGAGGAGATTCAGAGGTATGCCACCAGACTAGTACCATAACTGAGAGCTATGAGCTACGAGGAAAAGCTAAGGGAGCTGAACCTCACATCCCTGGTAAACAGAAGAGAAAGCGGAGACATGATTACTACCTACAAAATTCTCAGGGAATTGACAGGGTGTACAAAGACCAACTCTTTAGCACGGGGTGGAACAAGAACAAGGAGGCACAGGTGGAAACGTAGTACCCAGATGAGCAACAGAGACTTTAGAAAGAACTTTTCAGTGTCAGAGTAGTTAACAAATTGAATGCATTATGTAGTGATGTGGTGGAGGCAGACTTCATACACAGTTTCAGATGTAGATTTGATAGTGCCCAGTAGGCTCAGGAATCTGTACACCAGTTGATTGACAGTTGAGAGGCGGGAAAGAAGAGCCAGAGTTCAGCCCCCGCAATCACAACTAGGTGAGTACACACACACACACACACACACACACACAAAACTGTCGGGAAGGCTTACCACTAGCAGAGAAAGACGCACACGCGAGTATCCAAAATCTCAGTGAGGTGAAGCGGAAAGCAATATTGGCCAGAAGGCTCGCTGGTCACTTCAGGAAGTGGTCGTGAGGGCCCTCAACCACCCCCGGCAACGCTCTCTTTACTCTCTCTCCTCAAGCACCTCAGAGTGACGACTCGCCCCGGCTTATGGCCCCTCTGACGGGGGCTCTATGTGCCCTGGCAGTCGTAACCTCGACAATGGGAGAGCCCTTCTGGCTTTCTTGTGGCGGCTGAAGGCCAAGGTATTCCTTAGTATCTCATTTGCATATTCCAGGCAGGTTAATTATGTTGGTTTACAACACCAACAAATACACATGTGTTGCTATGTGTCAATGTGTGTTTGTCTATATGCGTGTTTGTCTGTGCTCTTGTGTGTGTGTGTGTATTCACCTAGTTGTTCTTGCGGGGGTTGAGCTCTGCTCTTTCTGCCCGCCTCTCAACTGTCAATCACTCAACTGTAACTTACTACTAATTTTTTTTTCACACGCACACACCCCCAGGAAGCAGCTCCGTTCAAGGTGAAAGAAACTTTGCCCATTTGTTTCTGCCTGGTATGGGAATCGAAACCTGGTCACAGAATTACGAGTCCTGCGCGCTGTCCGCTCGGCTACCAGACCTCTTAGTGTGTGTGTGTGTGTGTGTGTGTGTGTGTGTGTGTGTGTGTGTGTGTGTGTGTGTGTGTGTGTGTGTGTGTGTGTGTGTGTGTGTGTGAGGTACCACAGCGGTGTCTGAGAGTCAACATTGGCTTGATAATACCTCCTCTGTTGTTGGTTCTTAAGGCCATGAATATTAATAAGACGGGTACGATTTGGCTGATCGAGCATAACATGCACGTACACAAACGCGCACCACACTAACACACCCACGAATAAACACACAAACACACCCATATGTTCAATCCCACGTATACACAAGAGGCGCTATGCGTGAAAATGGCAATTATACTCTCTAGATCAGATGTACAATTTACTTAGCACCTCCATGACATAGCCACAATTTTTTCTTTTCTAAGGTAACTGTAACATGCTGCCGCTGTTTTCTTATACGGGATAAAATAGCGCTGTAGGATTCTATATTGTTGTGATTTATCTCTGCTCTACTGTCTGCAAAAGAAAATCCGCGAATAATCAGGATGTCATTGAAGTAGATCTTTCGTATTTGTTTTATTATTAAGAAAATCAGTAGGAGCCGTGAGGCGGGTTCGAGCCAATGCGCTGGGCTGGCTCGAACCAGCGTCTGCTTGAATGCATTCAAGCAGACGCTCTAAGTTATTGAAAACCACGACATAGTCAAAAGCATTACAACCTGGGATTCCACTGAATTCTCTAGGGTTTCTGAGGTTTCCACTGAAGCGTAATTAGAATTTCACACAATGCTCCTCCCCCCATGCTTTCTGGTCTGTATTCTTGGGATTCTAAACTGTTTGTACTCGGTACTCCCAGAGTGTTTGTCTGGGAGTACCCATCGCATAGGTTCGAATCTTCGCAATGACTCCTAATGATTTTCTCAATGATACATCACTTCAATGGGATTTGTTTGGGCAATTATTATAATTATTATTATTATTATTATTATTATTATTATTATTATTATTATTATTATTATTATTATTAATATTATTATTATTATTATTATTTTTATTATTATTATTATTATTTTATTTATTATTATTATTATTATTATTATTATTATTATTATTATTATTATTATTATTAAAATTATTATTATTATTATAACTTTTTTAAAATAAATAATTTTCATAATACTTTGTTTAAAAAATCTTCACTTTCATATATTTTCTATTATAACCTTCTAGGGTTGAAAAAAAATCCTAATGTTTGACATTTAAGGTTAAAACTGCGAGAAGGGAAAAAACCGCAATTTGCCTAATGGGTCTTCAGCCACTCAGGTAAGTCCACCGTCACTCGGATTATCATTAATTATCTCTGCAATTCTCTAAATGGCTGCTCAAACTTTGTTAGGTGCGTCTTGTTGTTAGTGTGGAATGAAAAGGTCGTTTGTAACTCTCTGACAGGTGTCTTATGCCAGCCCATCCTCCTGTGTTGGTAGTACTTATAAAGACCATAGTTCATATACCGACGTACAACGCTATTAGAAAGGAGAAATCGTTACTATTGTATTTGGACAAATCGAAAAACGATTTTCAACTTATGTTGCAAAGAAAAACTAAACTAACCTGGTCCATTTCATCCTAGGCCTAATACACGATAAATAAGTCCTAAAATGTGTGTTATGTTAGGCCTAGGAATATTTAAGTTAGTTTTGGCTTTATTTTTTTCGGACTCTGGGGTTTTTATACTATGGTGCACATAGTTGCAAAAAGTATTATGTAAACAGGAGAATGGGTTGCTTTCGCAGGTAGAAATTGGACTACGGACAGAATTCATCACGTACTTGCGAACAGGGAGGGGGAGGAGGGTACGTACGAGACCTGTACATCTTTCCTCGACCATGGCACCTTAGTCAATATATACTAAACAGCTTACGAGTTTAAAAGCGTTGGGAGGTCGCAATGGACGAGGTGCCCAAAAGTGGTAGCAGTAGACCTGGCCATCAAGGGGGGCTATAGTTATAGCTCATAAAATACCGGCCAGAGACAGTCTGCAAGATATATGAATACAGTCATCATCTACGTATTTATTCTAGCTGGGTATTTATTCCAGAAGAAACCAACTCAAAAACTAACCCTTCGCAACGATAGGGACTCGAACTTGGGTCAAGAAGTATTTTTGGTGAAAATGATTGATTGCTTCTAATATTACGGCATGAGGAGAATGTCATTTAATGAGGAGAATCTCCAGGCATTGAATCTCACACTAATGTCACTGTTGTGTAGTCATGTCAACATATTCTCCTCTTGTGAGTGACAGATCCTCACCTAATTACCGTCAGTATTTTTGTGTTGTTCTCACCTCTGAAGCCCAATAAACTATTACACCTTGAACCACTGAAAACATTTGCCAATCACCATTCTCGCTGAGAAAATTTTTCAGACCTCTTTTCTATATCTTCCTCTCCTATCTCCTGCGCCTCCACAAATCATAAATAGAAGATGGAAATATAAAAGAGTTGTGCAAACGTCAGAAAACACTCCTACCGTGTTCGGATGTCCAGCAAGCGGAACTCACTAAAAAAGAGAAATTCTAGAAGCCATCTCTATGAACAACTTTAAAGCAAAATTCGACAAAGAATTGAAATGTGAGGATACTTCAATTATAAAGGGACAAGTTAAACAAAGCAACTAGGTTCGGCACAAAGAACTAGACCTCACTTCTTGAAATCACATTTTGGTGACCAGAGTTAAGTATCTATACACCTTGACCAATTTTATCACCTCCCTTTCACTTCCATCTCCTCCTCCTGCTCCTCGACCTTTATCAACCAATAGGACACCGAAAAGACAAACAGCACCGCCATTGTTTTCCTAAAGTTTCACTCATATCCTTCAGACAATGTTCAGTAACAAACTTATCACAAGCAAAACAAGAAAATGTTGGTAATTATACCTCCTTGGGTGATTCGCAGAACTAAGTTGAATATTTTATTTTTCAAGTGGGAACATAAGAACAATACTCTGCTTGGTCTTGTTATACTTGAAGACAAGTTGCCTCATAAAGCTAAATGAAACCATCCATTCCAAGCGATTTTATACTATTGGTTGTGTACAGTTTTTCAAGTGAATGGTTATGTTTAGAATTCTAGCTTTTTAGCCTTAGGTTTTAACTACTAGATGACTGCTTGCATTAAAATACTTGCTGCTAATCTGTAAGCAACTACTAATTTTTGTAATGCTCATCGCAAACTATTAATTATGTTATAACTTAAATAGCATTTACTATTTATCGGCTAACCCCCCCCCCCCCAAATACTAATCCCTACCTACTATTCGCTTGTACATACAAAAACAACATCTCACAAACTACTAACTACCCATTGTTAGCTGATTCACACTCTCACCTGAAAATAATTAACACATTTCTAAGACTTAAATGCTCTCCAATAACTTAACTAATTCACCAAAAACCTCCCTCACCTAAGGAAAAAAAAGGGTTGACTTATTTAGATTGCTTATGGCAATATTTTCATATGTACCTTAAACAGCTGATGTTGGCCCGAGTGGAAACATTGATGTTGGAACATTTTGAGGGGACGAAATTATCAGTTCTTCTCTGTTATGGTATTCTTGGCACTCTTCTGAGGGGCCGATATTCTTGGCACTCTTCTGAGGCGCCGATATTCTTGCCACTCTTCTGAGGCGCCGATATTCTTGCCACTCTTCTGAGGCGCCGATATTCTTGCCACTCTTCAGAGGCGCCGATATTCTTGCCATTCTTCTGAGGCGCCGATATTCTTGCCATTCTTCTGAGGCACCGATATTTTTGCCATTCTTCTGAGGCGCCGATATTCTTGCCATTCTTCTGAGGCGCCGATATTCTTGCCATTCTTCTGAGGCACCGATATTTTTGCCATTCTTCTGAGGCGCCGATATTCTTGCCACTCTTCTGAGGCACCGATATTTTTGCCATTCTTCTGAGGCACCGATATTCTTGCCACTCTTCTGAGGCGCCGATATTCTTGCCACTCCATTAAGGTGCCAACACAAAAAAAATATAAATAACTTGAGTATAATGTAAATTGCAGTAAGCCTACTGACCCATGCAATGCATCCTTTACGTTCTATAATCGTTATCGTGGATCACCGGTTCGATCCCGGGCGATACGTAATTGTTTGGGCACTTTTCCTGACCCTAAAATTAGGAGCTCACCCATGCAGGTGACTTCCTATTAGCAACCCCAATGTCAGCAACCGGCACCCGTCTCACACCGCAGGCCCTCCGAACTGCCGTGGCTCTCCGCCTCGCTGCCCCAATCCACACCGAATACAGGTGTATTTGCGGCGAGGCAGAGGCCGACAGGTACGGACGGCATGGCCTTCTCTGCTAAAGGACAGAAGGATGGCTTGCAAGACACGGCGAGGTTAACGACATTATTAAAAGAAACCTTACAACAGCGGGTTGTCCAGCAGAGAGAGAGCCTCGTTATCTAACACCTCGCAACTCTGATGAGCTGGTCGGTTGCCTAGACGGGATCACGGTGAACCCCTGAAAGTATGGTAGACATTACGTTTGGGACTACACTTGCGTTTCAATTTCAACCAGCACCAATGTTGACTTCAGTGCTGCATAGGCAGGAGGTGCTGTCAATCACCGGGAAGCAGTCAAGTCACGTAAATACAGGGATCTTGATCACCACTAAAATTTTGTCCCCATTGCCTCAGAGACACTTGGTGTCTGGGGTAGAAGTGCTGCTAGTTTTTTGAAGGAGCTGGGGTCAAGGCTAATTGAAACAACTAAAGACCCTTAGAGCCACCAGTTTCCCCTTTCAGCGCCTTAGTGTGGCGATCCAGAGAGAAAATGCTCACTGCATCCATAGTTCCTGCCCACCATCTGAGGAGCTGGAGGAGCTCTGCAACTTGTGACAAGTAGCCTTGTACCCTGCATGTAACCAATGTTGTAACTCTTTATTGTGTAATGAAATTATAAAATAAAGTAGTGATATATATATATATATATATATATATATATATATATATATATATATATATATATATATATATATATATATATATATATATATATATATATATATATATATATATATTTACGTTCTTCTTCATTACTCACGTTCTTCTCTTGCGTGTTTAGGCAAGTTGTGCATTAGGCATAGACACAGAGTTCTCCCATATTAACAGGAATTTGATGAAAGAACGCGAGTAGCAACCTCACTATGCTCTAGTTGCTCTTGGGAGGTGATTATCTTTGGGGGATTTAAGTACTCCGAAATTTCCATCTCTTTTAAGGGTCTGAGCTGTGGTGCAGTTATGCCAGTTGCTGTAAGGCTTCTGTGCTGGCTAGGGTTTGAATCTCCTGGTGGGAAAGTGTTCTAAGGATATATATATATATATATATATATATATATATATATATATATATATATATATATATATATATATATATATATATATATATATATATCCTTAGAATATATATATATATATATATATATATATATATATATATATATATACATATATATTTGTTTTTTTAACTTTGTTAAAAAAAGATGTTACACAATAGGGTATTATCATATGTTGTCGAGTTCCTCCAGCTCCTCAGGTGGCGGGCAGGAACCCTGAATGCAGTGTACATTTCCCTTCTGTATCGCCACGCTGAGGCGCTGGAAAAGGAAGCTGGTACCTCTAGGGTCCCTTGTTGATTTAATTATCCTATATATAACATTTGTTTGAAACAAGTGTACCCACATCTATTATGCTACACAGTATCTGGTTCCATTAAACAATGACCCAGTTATAAAAATATATTCAATATATATTAACTAGTTCTTAGTGCTGTAGAACCCATAAACACACGCTGGAGAGACGTTGTTAGATGACGACATTCCATCACAAAGATCACCTGACACTGAATTGTTTACAATACAAGTTACATTATATTACACTATATACATTTATATAATGTATTTTAATTTATATTTAAATTATATAACAATACATAAATTTTTTAGAGCTCTGGGGCATAATATTCCAAGTGAATAACTTATTCAGAGCAATAATAACCCTAAATGAGTGATGATAAAATAAAAAGCTTTAATTGGAGAAAAAGACACGTATAAACGGACAAAACAAAATAGCGAAGCAATTAAGAAAATTATATCAAACTGTAATAATTGTTAAAGAGAAATAGATCATTAATTCTAATGTAACAGAACAAGAGAAATTATGTCGAATTCCAAAGTGACCTTTGGAATTCAAAAGCAGTCTTTCAAACACCGAGGGATGGAAATGACGGATCCCAAAGCGGAAAGCGTGGAAGAGCAACGGTGGGCGTGTAACATTTAACCTCTCAACGGAGATATCAAGATAACTGGTGCTTGATAACGCACGGGATAGGCGTGTGGGAGGGTAGTCATTGGAATACCCATTAACTCCTAGTCCTGCAGCAGTCTTCACTCAATTAACCACTCCTGGGACGGGACTGGGAAAGAATCCCCCTCTTCCCCCCCAAAAAAAAATCATCTTTTTTATTTTTGTCAATGCCTAGTTTCAACAAAATATAAAATTGTACGCAATCCTGTGCAGATTCCTTTATTCGGGCAATATTGAATCCCACAAATAAAACAGACCGCTATCTATAATTGAGAAGAGTGGGATTGTTATTGAATACGCCCAAAATATAATAAAAAATTGCATAGTGCTGTGTTTTTGTGGTGTCGTCTGTTCAAATACATCTGCTCTCCAGTTGAAGGCTACGATGATCGCTCACAGATGTTGAACTTGGTCTATTGTTCTTATGTATAAACATACACTGTTCACCTTCTATGTGATAGTTTGTGGTACAAAATATTTCTCTTATACTAAATCCTGCTCTGTGCAAGATACGTATCCTGAACAAACCCAGCTCATCGCTACAAAGCTGTTTAGGGACTAGCAGCTACATTAACGTAATGAGTCTTTATGTGGTGGCTATTTTGTAGTAATTAGATCACACAGAATTAGTAATCTGACACTATGAGTAAAAGTCAACCATATAAAATCGAGTCCAAGCGCAGTTAAAAGCTCTATACCTCAGAGTATAGAGTATACCTCAGAGTATACCTCAGAGTATAGTCCTTGCACCACAGCTTTTTCTTATTAGCATATCAGATATAGACAACTCACAGCTTCATATCATCTTTTACGGATGACACAAAAAACAGCATGAAAATTTCCTCTGCTGAAGACATTGAAAGACTACAAAGAAATCATAAGGTTTTCGACAAGGCAGCAGAAAATAACATGATGTCTGTCAGTGATTAATTCCAGGTATTCAGGAACGGTAAAAATGAGGACCTTAAACATAATATAGGGTACAAAACATAATCAAATCTGCCTATAATAGGAAAGCAGCATGTAAAGGATTTGGGTAAAAGCAGGGGTGCCATAGGCACAATTAGAGAACCCTGTATTAACATCAGAGGTCCACGATTGTTCATCACCCTCTAAGCGAGTATAAGAAATATACCCGGAACAACCGTTGACATCTTCAAAAGAAAACTAGATAGATTTCTTCAATAAGTGTCGGACCAACCGGTCTATGGTAGATATGTGGGCCTACAGGCCGCTCCAAGCAACAGCCTGTTGGACCAAGCTGTAACAAGTAAAGCCTGGCCTCGGGCCGGGCTTGGGGAGTAGAAGAACTTCCAGAACCCCATCAACCAGGTATCAAGGAGATCATTATGTTGAATTATGTCGGTTAATATGACACCGTTGTCGACTACTTATCTTGCGACCTGTTCCAGCTTAGTCGACTTCATTTGATTAATATACAATACAAATGGGATGCTGCTGGAATGAATGTGTGCCCCAGCTTTCATATCCCTCTCCCAACTTACCCCTTTCACCCGGCATCTCTTCCATATATTCATCTCCCACCCACCCCTTATTCCTTCTTGTATATTCATCTTAAAAATCCTTCCCCCTCCCGCACGTATCCAAAACCCCCCCCTCCATATCCCACCACCATTTCTCTCCCTTTGTATCCTTACCGCAAATCCTGCCTTTATATCCCTCTCATGTTACTTTTCTCACCACAATCAAAATATGATATATTTTAAGCCTAATTCAGTCGAGTTGAAGAAGGTTATACAGAGGCAGCTGTTCACAATAGGTTGGAAGAGGAAATTGAACTTATAATACCTTCAACAAGGAGGAGTGAGGATAGACGGAGAGACAGCTGACCCTCCCTGACAGCTAGCGGGCACTCCTGGTACCCCTCTCTTGTCTGTATGCAGACAGATGTAATTGGCACGTCTGTGTTTACTATCCAAGGCTGGAGGCTCGATGTTTGGGGCTATTATCATTAAACTTTGCAGGATTGAAGGTAATTATGTGGGGAGCTTCATATAGGAGGGTTAAGGTTGGCCCGAGTGCACCAACTTCTCGGTCGGGGTATGTGAAATGTGAATCCCAAAGTCCGTAGACGGTCATTAATTTAAGTATTTGTGTATTCAGATTTTCACACACTGTACTCCCCTTCATATAGTCTAGGGTAGCTGCACAAATGCATATGTACCTAATGTGTTAATAAAATAATCAGATAATGACATTCAAAAAGTATGTTCAAATAAAAGAATTTTTATTATGGGTGAAACCCTTTTAGTTTAATTGAATGAGGGAAGACAGGTAAGTTGTCATAGGGAAGACGAGGAAGGTGTGAGGAGGAGCAGATGAGGAGAGTGAGAGGAGGAGGAGGAGAGGGGAAATGGAGTGAGGAGGAGGAGGAACAGGGAGTGTGAGGAGGAGGAGATGGGAAAGGTGTGTGCTGGAGGGGAAGGTGGAATGGAATATATGTGAGTAAAGAGACATGGATGTGGAGGAATGGACGGATGAGGTGCATAGAATGAAGGTTTTGAGGGTGTGGGGGGATGATGAAGTGGGTGTGAATATGTTTGTGGGATAAAGACAGTGCTTATTCTAAAGGTAGTCTCAGTGAAGAGGGAGACGGGGAGAATGTGTTTGAAGGGAGAGAGAGAGAGAGAGAGAGAGAGAGAGAGAGAGAGAGAGAGAGAGAGAGAGAGAGAGAGAGAGAGAGAGAGAGAGAGAGAGAGAGAGAGAGAAAAAGGTGTGGGATTGCGAAGAGAGAGAGAGAGAGATGAAAGGTGTGGGTGTGTGAGGAGATGCCAAGGATTTTCTGAGGGAGAACTGAACACCGGGTCGACCCGTGCACCGCCGGGTACCCTATCTCCTTAATCAATATAAAAATAAATATTATGATTGAGAATCACTCATTTTCAGCTCTTCTCAGAACAATAACAACGACAATTAACATGAAAAAGAATATCCCAGCAACACAACGTAACCACGTCGTTGAAACAATACAGCACCAAAGCTGTTGTTACGTAGTGTGTTTGCTGGAATTTTCCACAATTGTTCTTTTGTATAAACTGTGAGGACAAAGCAAACTGTAACTGCAATAACAATTGTGAGATTCAAAGCAAAAAAATAATTCCGACCAAACCCACACAGTCAATAGAGCGAACAACGACGCCAGTGTTCAATACGGTGAAAAAAAAATCCCTTCAAATTCCAGCCTCTGGTCACCACACCTTCCTGCAGCCTAGCACACTCTGGCGCCCACTCGGGACTTGACGACAAAACTATCGATATGTTTGCATCTGAGACTTTTTTGTTTAAAAGTGGACCATTCCAGCTTCAGAAAACCAGGTGGAGTGCCTCATTGGGCAGCATGAGGCACTCGACCTCATGTTCCTAATATAGTAGAGTATAATTTCTAGTATTGTTAGAAAAGAACGAAACTGGCAAACTAGATAGGAGCAAAATTATTCGGCCTGCCAAGGCCGAATGATTTTTGTTATTCAGACCATGCATACTAAGCCAAGTAGTGGCCTACACCTTGCATACTAATCCAAGAACTACGGTTCTGGATATCAAGACCGACATATATATATATATACATACATACATATATATATATATATATATATATATATATATATATATATATATATATATATATATATATATATATATATATATGTCGTACCTAGTAGCCAGAACGCACTTCTCAGCCTACTATGCAAGGCCCGATTTGCCTAATAAGCCAAGTTTTACTGAATTAATATATTATCTCTAATTTTTTTCTTATGAAATGATAAAGCTACCCATTTCATTACGAATGAGGTCAATTTTTTTTTTATTGGAGTTAAAATTAACGTAGATATATGACCGAACCTAACCAACCCTACCTAACCTAACCTAACCTATCTTTATAGGTTAGGTTAGGTTAGGTAGCCGAAAAAGTTAGGTTAGGTTAGGTTAGGTAGGTTAGGTAGTCGAAAAACAATTAATTCATGAAAACTTGGCTTATTAGGCAAATCGGGCCTTGCATAGTAGGCTGAGAAGTGCGTTCTGGCTACTAGGTACGACATATATATATATATATATATATATATATATATATATATATATATATATATATATATATATATATATATATATATGATAATGTCAGACCACGGAGGAAAAATGAAACAGGAATTTCCTTAAGTACTTTCGTATATTTTTGTCATTGTCACATTTTTTTTGTCATTGTCGTATATTTTTTGTCATTGTCACGTGTTTACTTTCTTGATATACACACACACACACACACACATATATATATATATATATATATATATATATATATATATATATATATATATATATATATATATATATATATATATATATATATATATATATATATATATATATATATATATATATATATATATAGGTACGACATATATATATATATATATATATATATATATATATATATATATATATATATATATATATATATATATATATATATGTCGTACCTAGTAGCCAGAACTCACTTCTCAGCCTACTATGCAAGGCCCGATTTGCCTAATAAGCCTAGTTTTCATGAATTAATGTTTTTTCGACTACCTAACCTACCTAACCTAACCTAACCTAACGTTTTCGGCTACCTAACCTAACCTAACCTATAAAGATAGGTTAGGTTAGGTTAGGTAGGGTTGGTTAGGTTCGGTCATATATCTACGTTAATTTTAACTCCAATAAAAATAAATTGACCTCATACACAATGAAATGGGTAGCTTCATCATTTCATAAGAAAAAAATTAGGGAAAATATATTAATTCAGTAAAACTTGGCTTATTAGGCAAATCGGGCCTTGCATATTAGGCTGAGAAGTGAGTTCTGGCTACTAGGTACGACATATATATATATATGTCGTACCTAGTAGCCAGAACTCATTTCTCAGCCTATTATGCAAGGCCCGATTTGCCTAATAAGCCTAGTTTTCATGAATTAATGTTTTTTCGACTACCTAACCTACCTAACCTAACCTAACCTAACGTTTTCGGCTACCTAACCTAACCTAACCTATAAAGATAGGTTAGGTTAGGTTAGGTAGAGTTGGTTAGGTTCGGTCATATATCTACGTTAATTTTAACTCCAATAAAAAAAAATTTCCCTCATACATAATGAAATGGGTTGCTTTATCATTTCATAAGAAAAAAATTATAGTAAATATATTAATTCAGGAAAACTTGGCTTATTAGGCAAATCGGGCCTTGAATAGTAGGCTGAGAAGTGAGTTCTGGCTACTAGGTACGACATATATATATATATATATATATATATATATATATATATATATATATATATATATGTCGTACCTAGTAACCAGAATGGACTTCTCGGCCTACTATGCAAGGCCTGATTTGCCAAATAAGCCAAGTTTTCCTGAATTAATATATTTTCTCTAATTTTTTTCTTAAGAAATGATAAAGCTACCCATTTCAATATGTATGAGGTCAATTTTTTTTATTGGAGTTAAAATTAACGTAGATATATGACCGAACCTAACCAACCCAACCTAACCTAACCTAACCTAACTTTATAGGTTAGGTTAGGTTAGGTAGCCGAAAAAGTTAGGTTAGGTTAGGTTAGGTAGGTTAGGTAGTCGAAAAACAATTAATTCATGAAAACTTGGCTTATTAGGCAAATCGGGTCTTGCATAGTAGGCCGAGAAGTGCATTCTGGTTTCTAGGTTACGACATATATATATATATATATGTCGTACCTAGTAGCCAGAACGCACTTCTCAGCCTACTATGCAAGGCCCGATTTGCCTAATAAGCCAAGTTTTCATGAATTAATGTTTTTTTGACTACCTAACCTACCTAACCTAACCTAACCTAACTTTTTCGGCTACCTAACCTAACCTAACCTATAGAGAAAGGTTAGGTTACGTTAGGTAGGGTTGGTTAGGTTCGGTCATATATCTACGTTAATTTTAACTAAAATAAAAAAAAATTGTCCTCATACATAATGAAATGGGTAGCTTTATCATTTCATAAGAAAAAAATTAGAGAAAATATATTAATAAAGGAAAACTTGGCTTATTAGGCAAATCGGGCCTAGCATAGTAGGCCGAAAAGTGCATTCTGGCTACAAGGTACGACATATATATATATATATATATATATATATATATATATATATATATATATATATATATATATATATATATATATATATTCTTTATATTTTTATTCTTTGATAATGATATTCTTTATTTTCAATAAATGGTTTCCAATAAGTTTATTTGAATTATTATTATTATAATATAATAAGAACATCAATTATTGACTTAGTTGTGTTAGTTTAGGTTAGGATAAGATAGGTTAGGTTAGGTAGGGTTGGTTAGGTTCGATCATGTATCTACGTTAGTTTTAACTCAAATTTAAAAAATACATAATGAAATGGATAGCTTTATCATTTCATTATGTATTTTTTAAAACTCATAAATAATGAAATGGATAAGTTTATCATTTCATAAAAAAATAATATATATATATATATATATATATATATATATATATTTTGGTAGCAGTCTTTCCTGTAGACATATTTTATTAAATATGACCGAAAAGTAAGATTAATAATTCTAACACGAATTTTCTCAATCTTTCGTACATTATGCTTCACTATTGGAGGTAAATCAAAAATCACTTCTCCAAAATTCATTTTTATTTCTAGTCTGACGCGACACGGGCGCGTTTCGTAAAACTTATTACATTTTCAAAGACTTCACAAATACACAACTGATTAGAACTTGCGTTTCCCTGGTTTTATATCTACATTTGAGTGAGGTGGGAAGGGTGATGTGGCATTACATTTGAGTAAGGTGGGAAGGATGATGTGGCATTAGAGGATATTAATAGGGTATTAAAAGTATCAACACAAGACAGAACACGAAACAATGGATATTGAATAGAAGTGTTTGTAGAAAGCCTATTGGTCCATATTTCTTGATGCTTCTATATTGGAGCGGAGTCTTGAGGTGGGTAGAATATAGTTGTGCAATAATTGGCTGTTGATTGCTGGTGTTGACTTCTTGATGTGTAGTGCCTCGCAAACGTCGAGCCGCCTGCTATCGCTGTATCTATCGATGATTTCTGTGTTGTTTACTAGGATTTCTCTGGCGATGGTTTGGTTATGGGAAGAGATTATATGTTCCTTAATGGAGCCCTGTTGTTTATGCATCGTTAAACGCCTAGAAAGAGATGTTGTTGTCTTGCCTATATACTGGGTTTTTTGGAGCTTACAGTCCCCAAGTGGGCATTTGAAGGCATAGACGACGTTAGTCTCTTTTAAAGCGTTCTGTTTCGTGTCTCCAGACACGAAACAGAACGCTTTAAAAGAGACTAACGTCGTCTATGCCTTCAAATGCCCACTTGGGGACTGTAAGCTCCAAAAAACCCAGTATATAGGCAAGACAACAACATCTCTTTCTAGGCGTTTAACGATGCATAAACAACAGGGCTCCATTAAGGAACATATAATCTCTTCCCATAACCAAACCATCGCCAGAGAAATCCTAGTAAACAACACAGAAATCATCGATAGATACAGCGATAGCAGGCGGCTCGACGTTTGCGAGGCACTACACATCAAGAAGTCAACACCAGCAATCAACAGCCAATTATTGCACAACTATATTCTACCCACCTCAAGACTCCGCTCCAATATAGAAGCATCAAGAAATATGGACCAATAGGCTTTCTACAAACACTTCTATTCAATATCCATTGTTTCGTGTTCTGTCTTGTGTTGATACTTTTAATACCCTATTAATATCCTCTAATGCCACATCATCCTTCCCACCTTACTCAAATGTAATGCCACATCACCCTTCCCACCTCACTCAAATGTAGATATAAAACCAGGGAAACGCAAGTTCTAATCAGTTGTGTATTTGTGAAGTCTTTGAAAATGTAATAAGTTTTACGAAACGCGCCCGTGTCGCGTCAGACTAGAAATAAAAATGAATTTTGGAGAAGTGATTTTTGATTTACCTCCAATAGTGAAGCATAATGTACGAAAGATTGAGAAAATTCGTGTTAGAATTATTAATCTTACTTTTTCGGTCATATTTAATAAAATATATATATATATATATATATATATATATATATATATATATATATATATATATATATAACTGAAAACTCACACCCCATAAGTGACTCGAACCCATACTGCCAGGAGTACTCTGCTAGCGTACAGGATCCCTTAAATGCTCGATCAACACGACTGGACAAAGGATGGTAGCCGAGGCTATTTCCATCACCCTGCCGGCACTCGGTTGGTAATCTTGGGCATTGTCTTATATCATATCACCTCATTCTTTGGGGCACACGTGAGGAACACAAATGCGAACAAGCCTGAATGATTTGATAAAATACCATGCCCAGGAGTGGGGAATGGTGGGGAGGAGGAGAGGATGGGAGTGGTGGATAGTGGGGAGGATATGGGGATGGGGAGGAGGGGTAATAGTGGGGAAGACGAGGGGACAAAGGAGAGGGGGATGGTAGGGGCGAGTGGACGGGGGAGTGGAGAATGGTGTGGAGGACTAGGGGACAGGGGAGTGGGGGATGGTGGGGAGGACGAGGGGATGGGGATAGAAGGGACTGGTGTGCTGGACGGGGGAACAAGGAAAAGTTGCTGTGATGGATCAGTTAATTTGATGAGATGGATCAGTTAATTCATTGGTTGATGAATAAGTTGGTTTGTCAGTAGATAGAATAGTTGTGTATTAGTAGATGTAACAGCTAGTCAGCAGAAAATGCATTCAGAGAAGGTATCTGTTAGATGTAATCAGTCATTCTTGGCATAGTTCTTAAAGTAGTCAGTCGCTAACTATGACCGTTGGTGTCCAGTTCGATTAGAGTGTAGGCAGAAGAGCAGTTACATGGGGAAGCAGTCAGCCAGTTAGTCCAAAAATCAATGTCAGTTCTTCAGTTAGTTTCACATTAATATATATTTTTCCCCTAATTAGTCCTTCATCTTATTTTCTTTGTCCCCTCTTTTTATTACGGCTGCTTGCATCCCACTCTTTGTCTGATTCCCTGTCTTTGTCTGCTACCTTCTTGCCAACACCACCCTGTCTCTTTCTGTCTCTCTTGTCTCTATATATCGGTCTGACTCTCTGTCTCTGTCTGTCTTTCTGTCTCTCTCTGTCTCTCTCTGTCTCTCTGTCTCTGTCTGTCTTTCTGTCTTTCTGTCTCTCTCTCTCTCTCTGTCTCTGTCTGTCTCTCTGTCTCTCTGTCTCTGTCTGTCTCTCTGTCTCTCTGTCTCTCTGTCTCTCTGTCTCTCTCTCTCTCTCTCTCTCTCTCTCTCTCTCTCTCTCTCTCTCTCTCTCTCTCTCTCTCTCTCTCTCTCTCTCTCTCTCTCTCTCTCTCTCTCTCTCTCTCTCTCTCTCATCTCCTGCAGAGGGGTGCACCATGAACGGGAGCTGTGTCAAACGAAAGAAAAATAACTGATATGAATTCATTAGCGCTGCAATATGCTTCTCCCTCGACGGTGACTTTTTGTTAGTGGCATCACCAACTTTGCTGCCAGCAGCTGCTGTGACTCTTTTATTTTGGTCTCGATGATATATTTCGAATATAGTATTTCAAATTCTCTCTCGAGGATACCTGATATGGACACACGATATTCACACACACACACACACACACACACACACACACACACACACACACACACACACACACACACACACACACACACACACACACACACACACACACACACACACACACACACACACACACACACACACACACACACACACACACACACACACACACACACACACACACACACACACGTACTAGAGTAGAGTACTAGAGTTGGATGTGACAAAGGCTATAGGCCCAGATGGAATCTCCCCTTGGATACTAAAGGAAGGAGCAGAAGAACTGTGCCTACCACTCTCCATAGTGTATAACAAATCTCTGGCAACAGGGGAACTGCCAGAAATTTGGAAAGCAGCTAACGTAGTCCCAATATACAAGAAAGGGGATAGACAGGAGGCACTGAATTACAGACAAGTGTCCCTAACCTGCATACCATGCAAGCTGATGGAGAAGATTGTGCGAAGAAAGCTAGTGGAACATCTGGAGCGAAAGAACTTTGTAACAGCATCAACATGGATTCAGGGATGGCAAGTCCTGCCTCACAGGGTTACTTGAATTCTACGACCAGGCAAGAAAGAGAAGGGTGGACAGACTGCATATTTGTGGATTGCCATAAAGCCTTTGATACAGTGCCACACAAGAGGCTAGTGAAAAAGCTGGAGATGTAGGCTGGAGTGAAAGGGAAGGTACTCCGTTGGATACAGGAGTACCTCAGCAACAGGAGACAACGAGTCAGTGTGAGGGGTGAGGTCTCAGATTGGCAAGACGTTACGAGTGGAGTCCCGCAGGGGTCAGTCCTTGGACCTATACAGTTTCTGATATATGTAAATGATCTCCCAGAGGGTATAGAATCGTTTCTCTCAATGTTTGCCGATGATGCAAAAATTATGAGGAGGATTGAAACTGAGGACGATAGTAGGAGGCAACAAGATGACCTAGACAGATTGAGTGAATGGTCCAATAAATGGCTGTTGAAGTTCAACCCGAGTAAATGCAAAGTAATGAAACTAGGCAGTGGAAACAGGAGGCCAGACACAGGATACAGAATAGGAGATGAATTACTTAATGAAACGGACAGAGAGAAAGATCTAGGAGTTGATATCACACTAAACCTGTCTCCTGAAGCCCACATAAAAAGAATAACGTCTGCGGCATATGCGAAGCTGGCTAACATCAGAACAGCGTTCAGGAACCTGTGTAAGGAATCATTCAGAATCTTGTACACCACATGTGTAAGACCAATCCAGGAGTATGTGGCCCCAGCATGGAGCCGGTACCTTGTCAAGCACAAAGCGAAGCTGGAAAAAGTCCAAAGGTATGCCACTAGACTAGTCCCAGAACTAAGAGGCATGAGTTACGAAGAAAGGCTGCGGGAAATGCACCTTACGACACTGGAAGACAGAAGAGTAAGGGGAGACATGATCACAACCTACAAAATCCTCAGACGAATCGACCGGGTAAACAAGGATAAACTATTCAACACTGATGGGACGCGAACAAGGGGACACAGGTGGAAACTGAGTACCCACATGAGCCACAGAGACGTCAGAAGGAACTTTTTCAGTGTCAGAGTAGTTAACGGATGGAATGCACTAGGAAGTGATGTGGTGGAGGCTGACTCCATACACAGTTTCAAATGTAGATATGATAGAGCCCAGTAGGCTCAGGAATCTGTACACCAGTTGATTGACAGTTGAGAGGTGGGACCAAAGAGCCAATGCTGAACCCCCGCAAGCACAAATAGGTGGACTGATGAAAGAGGCTTCCTTTGTACATGCCTCGAGAAGACTCCTCAAGTGTGGCTCGGGTATGTCTAGTTTGGGGGTGCTCTCGTCTCGACAGTGTATACTCTGTCCAGTATCATTTCTATGGTTGTGTCGACTGGGACGTTGGTAAAAAGGGATTCAACGTCCAGGGAAGCAATGATGCCATCGGGCTGTGTAGTTTTGATTAAGTCTAGGAAATCTGCTGATGATTGTAGACTATAGTTGCTTGGAGTGTATGGAGTTAGGAGTTCGATAAGTCTTTTTGCCAGGCTATAGGATGGAGTTGGTATTTGGCTGATTATTGGGCGTAGTGGGTTACCTGGTTTGTGTGTCTTAACATTGCCATAGGCATATCCTAAGCCATTGTCGTCTTGGAGTTTAGTGAAATGCACACTACCTTTCTTTGCGTTGATTGCAGTAATAGTTTTATTTACTTTGCGTTTAAGGTCTTCCACGTGGTTCCTCGTGATTCGTTGAAATTTGGAGTCGTCACTAAGGATGTCGCTAATTTTGTTCATGTATTCTTGGGTAGGAATCAATACATATGCTGCTGTCTTGTCCGCTTATCTTATTGTTATGTCTTTCAGATTTTTTAGTTGTTTTGCTGCTTCTTTGAATCGTGGGGTTAAGATTGCAGATGAATATGTTCCTCGTTTTTCCCCGCTTCTGTTAGTAGCTCAGCCTGAAGTGTGTCAGTGGTGGTGACATTTTTGTTGTCTTCTAACTTGTGGATGTCGTCCAGAAGCATTTCGATTTCAAGGCGTTTTGGATGCTTCTTAAGTCTTGATATGAATTGGCAGTTTAGGCCATGATTCAAGAGGTCTCGTTGGTCCTGGCTCAGATCATGAGTAGTTAGGTTTATGGTGCCGTCTTTTGGACGAGGGATTTTTAACTGTCCCCTGTTGAGAGCTGTCAGCTTTCGGAGTGTCCTTGTTTCGACATGCGTTTTGTGTTGTAGTTTAAGGCTTGATAGTATATATATATATATATATATATATATATATATATATATATATATATATATATATATATATATATATATATATATATATGTATATATATATATATAAATATATATATTAGTATATTTTGGTAGCAGTCTTTCCTGTAGACATATATTATTAAATATGACCGAAAAAGTAAGATTAATAATTCTAACACGAATTTTCTCGATCTTTCGTACATTTCTTTTCACTGTTGGTGGTAATTCAAAAATCAATTCTCCAAAATTCATTTTTATTTCTAGTCTCATTTTTATTTCTAGACTAGAAATAAAAATGAATTTTGGAGAATTGATTTTTGAATTACCACGAACACTGAAAAGAAATGTGCGAAAGATCGAGAAAATTCGTGTAAGAATTATTAATCTTACTTTTTCGGGCATATTATATATATATATATATATATATATATATATATATATATATATATATATATATATATATATATATATATATATATATATATATATATATATGTCGTACCTAGTAGCCAGAACGCACTTCTGAGCCTACTATGCAAGGCCCGATTTGCCTAATAAGCCAAGTTTTCCTAAATTAATATATTTTCTCTAATTTTTTTCTTATGAAATGATAAAGCTACCCATTTCATTATGTATGAGGTCAATTTTTTGTTATTGGAATTAAAATTAACGTAGATATATGACCGAACCTAATCAACCCTACCTAACCTAACCTAACCTATCTCTATAAGTTAGGTTCGGTTAGGTAGCCGAAAAAGTTAGGTTAGGTTAGGTTAGGTAGGTTAGGTAGTCGAAAAACAATTATTTCATGAAAACTTGGCTTATTAGGCAAATCGGGCCTTGCATAGTAGGCTGAGAAGTGCGTTCTGGCTACTAGGTACGACATATATATATATATATATATATATATATATATATATATATATATATGTCGTACCTAGTAGCCAGAACTCACTTCTCAGCCTACTATGCAAGGCCCGATTTGCCAAATAAGCCAAGTTTTCCTGAATTAATATAGTTTCTCAATTTTTTTCTTATAAAATGATAAAGCTACCCAATTCATTATGTATCAGGTTAATTTTTTTTTATTGGAGTTAAAATTAACGTAGATATATGACCGAACCTAACCAACCCTAGCTAACCTAATCTAACCTATCTTTATAGGTTAGGTTAGGTTAGGTAGCTGAAAAAGTTAGGTTAGGTTAGGTTAGGTAGGTTAGGTAGTCGAAAAACAATTAATTCATGAAAACTTGGCTTATTAGGCAATTCGGGCCTTGCATAGTAGGCTGAGAAGTGCGTTCTGGCTACTAGGTACGACATATATATATATATATATATATATATATATATATATATATATATATATATATATATATTTAAATATTCAGATTTATTCAAATTTATATGAAAAGGTTCAGTTGCTGAGTAAATACAAACATGAGTGTAATTATTCAACTAAAAGATTAAGTCGCTGAAAGATTAAATCAAAATTTACTGAAATTTAGGGTTTTGCCCCACAGTGTAACGATTAATAATTTATGTGTACATTTTATGGTTATGTTATGATGCATGCAATTGGCCAATCAACGTACTACAAATAACACTCAAAACTTATAAAAAGTGAGAACCGAAGCCTTATCTGACTAGTTTCCAGACTCTATGATCTCTCTTGAACAGACAGGCTCTATATATTTATGTCACCGCTTTGCTATTGAGAATTCTGATAGCTTTGCTAGTTGATTATGTCATTAGTAGCTTTGCTGTAGGAAACGATTAAGATGATTGTTGTGGTGGAGGCAGCGTCACATAGTGTGCCACTATACACTCTTTTTAGATAAAAGTACTAGGAATTTTCCCTAAATATGTAGTTAGGAAATTCCCCCCAGTATCTAGAGAGCTGTTACTGGTGATATAAGATTAGTTTTCGCATAAAGTCTTGCTTGTATGATGTCCAAGCTCTGCACATGTGATTGCACTCGATATAAACAAAACGTTCTCAGGCTCTGTCGTGGTGGGCGCTTCTTGCCCCACACACGGGCACCGCGCTCCCTGAGCCTGGTACCCTTCAATCAATATTGATTGAATATTTTTATTGTCTAGACAGATTATTGAGATAAAATGTGATTATAATATAATTAGATATATGATTTATAGATTATAAGTAGTACTTGATAGTACCATTGATTCTTATTAAGGATTTGATTTAATCTTCATCATAAATTGATAGATGTTCGAATTGTTTTTTAATATAGTAGGTTCTTCTGGAACCTTCTAGATCCTTGAGATTTCATCCACAATGCCACGTAGGCACACATGGGCCCAATGGCATACGTGATCATGGTAGAACTGTCATGAAGGATCCAGTTGGTGTAGGATATAATGAATCTGATGTGATTCTTATATGATTCTGATTTGATATAGAAATAATACATTTCTTAGATAATAATATTGATAAAATGGGATAAAATTTCCCACACACCATGGTCAACATCATCGTTCCATCTCACACACCAAGGTCAACATCATTGTTGCATCTCACACACCAAGGTCAACATCATCGTTCCATCTCACACACCAAGGTCAACATCATTGTTGCATCTCACACACCAAGGTCAACATCATCGTTCCATCTCACACACCAAGGTCAACATCATTGTTGCATCTCACACACCAAGGTCAACATCATCGTTCCATCTCACACACCAAGGTCAACATCATTGTTGCATTTCACACACCAAGGTCAACATCATCGTTGTATCCCACACACCAAGGTCAACATCATCGTTGTATCCCACACACCAAGGTCAACATCATCGTTGTATCCCACACACCAAGGTCAACATCAACGTTGTATCCCACACACCAAGGTCAACATCATCGTTCCATCTCACACACCAAGGTCAACTTCATCGTTGTATCCCACACACCAAGGTCAACATCATCGTTGTATCCCACACATCAAGGTCAACATCATCGTTGTATCCCACACACCAAGGTCAACATCATCGTTGTATCCCACACATCAAGGTCAACATCATCGTTGTATCCCACACACCAAGGTCAACATCATCGTTGTATCCCACACACCAAGGTCAACATCATCGTTGTATCCCACACACCAAGGTCAACATCATCGTTGTATCCCACACACCAAGGTCAACATCATCGTTGTATCCCACACACCAAGGTCAATATCATCGTTGTATCCCACACACCAAGGTCAATATCATCGTTGTATCCCACACACCAAGGTCAACATCATCGTTGTATCCCACACACCAAGGTCAACATCATCGTTGTATCCCACACACCAAGGTCAATATCATCGTTGTATCCCACACACCAAGGTCAACATCATCGTTGTATCCCACACACCAAGGTCAACATCATCGTTGTATCCCACACACCAAGGTCAACATCATCGTTGTATCCCACACACCAAGGTCAACATCATCGTTGTATCCCACACACCAAGGTCAACATCATCGTTGTATCCCACACACCAAGGTCAACCAGCACTTCCACGAGATTAACTTGCAGCGTATCTTCTCATCCTCTTATTTCCCTCCTAATTGCACAAATAATTGGTCGTCTGCAATTTATCCTCCAGAGTGGAATTGCATTAATGGAGCCTGACTCTTGTGCCACACTGTTGTGTACAAGAGCCGCAACAGTGCCTTCATATCTCTCTCTCACAGCTGTTGTGTATACGAGACAATGGTTCTTTCTATTTCTCATGCAGCTGTTGTGTATAAGAGAGAGACAGCTGTGTCTTTAGTTCCCTCTGGTAGCTGTCGGGGATTTGAAGCAACGATACTTTTACCACGCTCTCGCAGCTGATGGGGTCAGCCCATCCTCCTCCTTTGGTAGCACTTAGAGTAACAATGATAGCGATAGTTTATATACCGACGTACAACGCAATTAGAAAGTAGAAGTCGGTACTATTGAATTTTGACAAACCGGATAAAGAAACATTTTCTACTTATGTCGCAAAGATTGTGAACTACACCTACCTAACCTAATCTTCTTTGGCCTAATACGAGGCATGAGGCCTAATAAAATACATATGTGCGCTGAACTAGACCTAAGGAATATTTAACTTTTAATAAAGTGAATAGTACAAAATACTAATATCTAATTGCTTATTACGTCAATCTTTGTATTATGGTACACATAGTTACACAAAATGCTATCTCAACAGGAGGATGGGTTGATCGGCTGCAAGACACACAACAGTGCTCTTAGTACCTCACTCACAGCTGGTGCGTATAGACGACAAAGCAGGACTTTATATAACCTTTTGACAGCTGTTGTGTAAATGACACAACAGTGCTTTTACATTCCTGTAAAAAGTAAGGTGTGTTGAATTAGCATGAATAAATTGTATATTGAATTAGCAAGAGTAAGTGTGTTGAATTAGCATGAGTATTGTGTGTTGAATTAGCAAGAGTATGGTGTGTTGAATTAGCATGAGTAAGGTGTGTTGAATTAGCAAGAGTATGGTGTGTTGAATTAGCATAAGTAAGGTGTGTTGAACTAGCAAGAGTATGGTGTGTTGAATTAGCATGAGTAAGGTGTGTTGAATTAGCATGAGTATGGTGTATTGAATTAGCATGAGTATGGTGTGTTGAATTAGCATGAGTATGGTGTGTTGAATTAGCATGAGTAAGGTGTGTTGAATTAGCATGAGTAAGGTGTGTTGAATTAGCATGAGTATGGTGTGTTGAATTAGCATGAGTAAGGTGTGTTGAATTAGCATGAGTAAGGTGTGTTGATTTAGCATGAATAAAGTGTGTATTGAATTAGCATGACTAAGGGGTATTGAATTAGAAAGAGTAAGGGGTGACTGCATTCATGAGTTCCAAGTCGAGTTCTGGGTTGGATATTATTTATAGGAAATCAGCAATCCAAATCCTACAGTACTTCACCGTCATCTTGAGTGTAGCAGGTTCACTTCCCTCTACCCAACAGAGGAGTAAGGGGGAAACTTTCCCCTCAGCAAGTTAAGAGCTGGTCGAGAAGCCCATCACAGCCGTATTGCCTAAAGTTTACAGCAGGTCTGCCACAACTTTAGCGAAGCCAACTCTCGACGATACACGGGTGGAGACTTGTTAACCTGAGCTTGACTATAGAGAACGTGGAGAAAGATTAATCTTATACATAAATCTTTAAATTATATATATATATATATATATATATATATATATATATATATATATATATATATATATATATATATATATATATATATATATATATATATATATATATATATATATATATATATATATATATATATATATATATATATGTCGTACCTAGTAGCCAGAACGCACTTCTCAGCCTAATATGCAAGGCCCAATTTGCCTAATAAGCCAAGTTTTCATGAATTAATTGTTTTTCGACTATCTAACCTACCTAACCTAACCTAACCTAACTTTTTCGGCTACCTAACCTAACCTAACCTATAAAGATAGGTTAGGTAGGGTTGGTTAGGTTCTGTCATATATCTACGTTAATTTTACCTCCAATAATTAAAAATTGACCTCATGCATAATGAAATGGGTACCTTTATCATTTTATAAGAAAAAAAATTGAGAAAATATAATAATTCAGGAAAACTTGGCTTATTAGGCAAATCGGGCCTTGCATAGTAGGCTGAGAATTGCGTTCTGGCTACTAGATACGACATATATATATATATATATATATATATATATATATATATATATATATATATATATATATATATATATATATATATATATATATATGTATAAATATATATATATATATATATATATATATATATATATATATATATATCTTATATCTATATAAATAAAAATGGAAATGTTCGTTTGTTCAAAATCGTTAATCTACGAAAGTTCTTCACCGATTGCTTTGAATTTTTTTTGAAAAACTGTGTTTTTCATGTGTCTTTCTTGTGGGATAAATCTTCGAAACCTCTTTACCGATTGCGTTGAAGTTTCAAAATGACGTTGCATTCTAATTGGCGCTTTTTTTATATATACCTACTATATACATGCCTTACCTATGACAGGAAAAAACATGTTTTTTCAATCAGCTGGTGTACAGATTCGTGAGCCTATTGGTCTCTATCATATCTGCATTCCATTTGCTAACTACTTTGACACTGAAAAAATTCTTTCTAATGTCTCTGTAGCTCATCTGGGTACTAAGTTTCCACCTGTGTCCCCTTGTTCGTGTTCCACCCGTGCTTAGGAGTTTGTCTTTGTCCACCCTGCAAATTCTCCTGAGAATTTTATAGGTGGTTCATCATGTCTCCCCTTACTCATTTGTTTTCCAGGGATGTGAGGTTCAGCTCCCTTAGCCTTTCCTCGTAGCTCATACCTTTCAATTCCGAAACCAGTCTGGTGGCATACTTCTGAATCTTCTCTAACTCTGTCTTGTGATTAACTAGGTATGGACTCCAGGCTGGAACCGCATACTCCAGGATTGGTCATGCATAAGTGGTATACAATGTCCTGAACGTTTCTTTACATAAGTTTCTAAATGCAGTTCTTATGTTGGCTGTCATGGGTTGGGTCTTAGTTCTGTCATCAATTGTGTCATGATTTTGTAGTCATTGTTTGTGTGTCATAGAGACCTGTCAAGAATTTGGTGGTGGTGGACCTTTAAATGTTGTCTATGGGAAATAAATGATTTTACTTTAGCCTAGGGAAAAATCAAGGAGTAAGGAAAACAGCTTAGTACAGAGACACAAATTTATATGTATAAGACAAACGATATTACATATATTAAATGTTGTTCCTTACTACACAAGGTCATTATGAATGAATATAAGTCCCAAGCGGGCTCTCTATACCCTAAGGCTCACCGTCCCAAACCTGGAACCGTGCACACAGCCACCACAGCTATCAACCGAAGACACATATAAATACACCTCTAAGAAACCAAGACTCTCTCTTATAGAACAATTCCAAAGTCTGCACAACTACTCTACAGTATCTTGCATCCCTGATAACAAGTAATGGTGGCTTATCTGACTGTACGGCCGGAGGAAATCCCCCTGATAGCAAGGTCTGGTCGTCAACGTATCCACCTCCTCTCACGTCAAGATGGCGTCCACATCTCTTGCGTCATCGCCCCTTAATACTCTATTCTTTACATTTGCAATCAAATCCTTTATTGACTTTATTTACCATATTCCCCATGCATGCTTTCAGATTGAGTCCGATTTTCCCTCACATAGTTAGGCTATTCCAGTTCACATTATTCCTAAAATTACAGCTGAGAAGGTACTACTTTGCTGGGCGGAGTATTACTGTTGACTCGCGGCCTCTCTGGTATCAGCTGTTGATTTATTCTAATAAATATTCTCCACTGTGTCCACCAACATTTTATAATTGAAACTAAAAAGAAATGAGTCTATACCCTTTTGAAGGTCATTTACGTATATCAGAAACAGGAGAGGTCCGAGTACAGAACCTTGTGGGATTACGCTTGTGACTTCACACCATTCTGATGTCTCACCCCTTACTGTAACTATTTTCTTCCCTCTCACCTGTTTTTCCCACTTTTCTTCCCCATCTTCCTCACTCTACCCTGTCTGGCCTCTAATCTCGAACAGACATTTCTAATTAATACTGAAGTCGCCTTCACTTTCAGCTGAAGAAGTCTAGGGGCTCAGTCTGCCACGTTTCATTAATTTATGGCTTTGTAGTGATTGTAGGGGGGGCGGGGGGGATGTTATCACAATCTGTCCTTACCTCATCTTAATAGGACCTATAGGACCGACATTGACCAGCCTATTGTCTGTTCCGTATCCCAGACCATACTCCCTGCAAAGTTGGGTCCAAGCCTCAGGTCTTCAAACATCGATTACTTTATATAGTGTGTTACTTCCAAATTCATATCAGATGGTGTCATTCTAATAAACACAACGAAACAACAGCGTCATTGTTTTCATCGTGTAAACGAAATTACGTCGCTGCAATGATTTGGATTACGTTGTGTATTTGTTATATCCTCAACTATCTAGAATGTCTCAATTGAAAATTTATGCTTAGAATATTCTGTTCCTCTTCCCCTATGATGGTGCATATTTATACAACGACCCACGGGAACATTAAGGTTTTTAGATATATTAATATATATTATTAGTGGTAGTATGTCTTATTATTATTACTACTATTATTATTATTATCAAGTCATTAGAAGTTTGAAAATTAGAACTGCACTTTTCCTGTGCAGTTATCTGAAGCAATGGTGGGAATCTATATTTCTATTGAATATTATTGTGAGTTATTTGTAAAACATGTACAGGGTGTTTGGGACCGAATGGTTATTATTATTATTATTATTATCGTTATAATTAATATAATTCCTTATGTTATATTAATTTTTCAAAATAATTATCATGAATATTTTCTCCCTGAAAATTTGAATTAAAAGCAAAAAATATAGCATTTCTTTCGAATCAATTTATTCAATAAAAAATAAAATCAATAAAATACTCCACAACCAAAAAAAAAAAAAAAATGACGGACAAGAATGGAATGAAATCCTCCAGTGAGCGAGAGGCAGCTGACAACATTTCAGCCACAACTGCTATTCATGCCGCCTTCTAAAACTTCAGTTTTTTTAGGCTTAAACAATACCGAAGAAATAATGCATTCATAATTCACAAATATCAGAGAATCTATTTTTTAAACAGGATGGTCAAGTGCCTCATCTGGGGGAAGATTGCCCTCTTATTCCCTCACATATAGACCTCAGGAGATATGTAATGCGGAGCATTTACTGGGGAAAAAACGATTAAGTGAAGGGGCAATGAATGGGAGGAGGATGTTCTAATGCATTCAGGAACAGAAGGTTGAATTTCTGTGAGAAATTAATGGCTTCATCTCCACACACACACACACACGTACGCTTGATTCGTAGCCATTAGTGTGTTAGACACACACACACACACACACACACACACACACACACACACACACACACACACACACACACACACACACACACACACACACACACACATTAGTGTGTGTACTCACCTAATTGTACTCACCTAATTGTGCTTGCGGGGGTTGAGCTCTGGCTGTTTGGTCCGCCTCTCAACCGTCAATCAACGTGTGTACAGGTTCCTGAGCCTACCGGGCTCTTTCATATCTATTCTTGAAACTGTGTATGGAGTCAGCCTTCACCACATTCACTGCCTAATGCATTCCAGTTGTCACCCACTCTGACCCTAAAAAAGTTCTTACTAATATCTCTGTGGCTCATTTGGGCACTTAGTTTCCACCTGTGCTCCTTAGTGCGTGTGCCCCTTGTGTTAAATAAGCATGACTTTGTCTACTCTATCAATTCCTTTGAGAATCTTCTGTTTTCCAGGGTTGTGAGGTTCAGCTCCCTTAGCCTTTCCTCGTAGCTCATTCCTCTCAGTTCCGGGACCAGTCTGGTGGCATACCTCTGAATCTTCTCTAACTTCGTCTCGTGTTTAACTAGGTATGGACTCCAGGCTGGATCTGCATACTCGAGGATTGGTCTTACATAAGTGGTTTTCAGGGTCCTGAACGATTCCTTACACAAGTTTCTAAAGGCAGTTCTTATATTGACCAGTCTAGCATATGCCGCTGATGATATCCTTTTTATGTGGGCCTCTGGGAACAGGTTCGGCGTGATATCGACCCCCAGATCTTTCTCTCTATATGACTCTTTCAGGATTTCATCACCCAGATGATACCTTGTGTTCAGCCTTCTGCTGCCTTCGCCTAATTTCATTACTTTACACTTTCCATGAGTTGAACTTTAGCAGCCATTTTCTAGACCATTCCTCCAGTTTGTCCAGGTCGTCCTGTAGTCTCCTGTCTATCTTCATCTGTTTTGATTCTTCTCATAATTTTTGCATCATCAACAAACATTGAGAGGAATGAGTCTATACCCTCTGAAAGGTCGTTTACATATTCTAGAAACAGGATGGCCCCGAGAACAGAGCCCTGTGGAACCCCGCTGGCGACATCTCGTCACTCTGATACCTCCCCCCTCGCCGTTAGTCGCTGTTTCCTATTGCTTAGATACTCCCTAATCCACTGGAGCACCTTATCTTTTATTCCTGCCTGCTGCTCCAACTTTTATAACAGCCTTTTGTGAGGTATTGTGTCAAAGGCTTTCTGACAGTCCAAGAAAATGCAGTCTGCCCACCCTTCTCTTTCCTGCCTAATTTGTGTTGCTTGGTCATAGAGTTCAATTAGGCCTGTGAGGCACACACACACACACACACACACAGACACACACACACACACACATACACACACACACACACACACACACACACACACACACACACACACACACACACACACACACACACACACACACACACACAGACATACACAAGTGTGTGTGTGAAAAAGGTAAATTTATCCTTCAAGCAGACACCCAACCACCTGCTGCCACATAAAGGCGTGATAGAACACACCCTTCCCGATTTTCGGAGGTGCCCGGGCCTCCTCGCGTTATCCATAATACACGCTCCCAGCGAAACAGGACTTCACTGGTTGGGCTGATGACGGTGTCCTCAAGGCCTCCTACATGTCCCTCCGGACTGGATACAAGCCCAGTCTCCACCAACACGGGTCTGTCTTTTGTTATTCATTATGAGACTCGGGCTTATTGTCGTTGGTTCAGTTTCCTCAGGTGTTTGTTTCACTTATTTTATGCTTTGTTGTAAAATATTAACGCACCTTTGTCGGTAACCGAACACAACTCTAGCTGTTACTTTTGTGATTCAGTGTCACTCTGTGTCTTAGTGTTAGCCTGAAAATTTTCATCAATATTTTTGGATTCGAGTTGCTTACGTTGAGTCAATATGTATAAGATTTTTTTTTACAGATATGTAGAAAAAGTAAGTCAATTACGAGTGAAATGAAAATGCGAAGTTGCATCGCTTGCCGTAGACGGTCAGAGAGCTTTATTAATTGCTCCGTAGTGCAGTGGTCAGCGCCGTCGCCTCGCAACCGAAAGGTTCCAAGCCTGCTGATCATTACTTTAGAACAAAGTTGTCCTCATTTCCTCGTCATTACTTTAGAGCAAGTCCGCAACATCAGAATCAATCCATTTATATTATTTTTTCTTCAATTCTCACCGTCTAAGCATGAACGGACATACCTCGTATGTCACAGGAACGAACAAAACCGGTTAAAAGCTATACGTTTACTGGTGAATCGTCCAGTTGGAATTGTCCTGAGGACCAAAATCGTTGGTTCCTTAACTCATCACTATCTGAGACGAGATGAGCATTAGTCGTCGAGAAAGAGCCAGCTTAGGCTGTTAGCCTGATAGACGTGAAGACAAGATTAGGGTCGTTTACTTTGATGTAACTAGCAGTTTTCCTTAGAACTGTCTCCTAAGTGCCATTCTTGAAAATTGCTCCTTACCAATGACGAGAGTTGCCCAATAAAATTCCTTACCAATTTCGAGAGTTCCCTGAGAATTTTTTATCAATCATGAGAGTTTTCACATGTAATCCCCGACCAATCACGTGAGTTCCTTCACGAAGTATCTTACCCATCACGAGAATTCCTCCAAGAAGTTCCTTACCAATAGCGTGAGCGCCTCCTAGGAATTCCTTACCAATAGCGAGAGCGCCTCCTAGAAGTTCCTAACCAATAGCGTGAGCGTCTCCTAGAAGTTCATTACGAATCATATGTGCAGAAGAAACCGTGACAGCTGTCAATCCTGTCACTGCCTTCAAGGGCATGGATAAAAAGTGAGATGTTATGATAACAGAAATACGACACAATGTTATCGTTAATGGGGAGATGTGTGCGTAGAATTTGTAGTAGCAAATCTCCAGGCTTTGTTTTCACATTCATGAGAGTATTAGTCTTCCTTGGCGTTCTCACATAGTGTACCACTCTAGCCGAACCTTCTCGCAGAAAAAATAGTCCCTGTGAGCATTCTAATTAAATGCAATTCCATAATAGGTGTTTCAAACCATAGTAATATTAATATTTTTCGTATCATAAAGCTCTCGTTTTTAACTGAACCAATTCAAAAATAGGTCTTATCTATGTTTTTTCCGATATTTATACATCTATATATTTCTAATGTTCTCTAGGACCATTTTTTGTAAAATATGCATTTTTTGTGCATGAGGTGAAATATGCATTATGGTAAAATAAGAATTAATACGCTTGATGAATTTTTCCAATAACTTAAATTAGTTTTTAAATAAAAACAATAACTAAGACAATATACAAAATACGATAGAAACAGTATTACATGTTGAGTTCTTATTTTATGTGTTGAGTTTTTATGTCTTGTGTAGAGTACTATTGTTTGTGTTGACTTCTATTCTTTGTGTCGAGTTCTATTGCTTGTGTCGAGTTCTATTCTTTGTATCGAGTTCTATTGTTTGTGTCGAGTTTTATTCTCTGAGTGAGATTCTCCTAGACGGCGCCTTCAATATTGCTTTTGCCATGTGTTACAATACATAAGATGCATTATAGCGCAGTGGTCTGCGCAATGAACTGACAACTAAATGACCCCAGGCTCGATTATCACGCTGGGTGAGATATTTGAGTACGTTTCTTTACATCTGATGCCTTTGTTTACCCCATCAGTAATAACAACATATTGGAGTGAACGATAACGAAGTTAATGTAGAATAGAACCAGGGTGCCATAGGCATAATAAGAGAACACTGTATAAACATCAGAGGTCCACGGTTGTTCAACATACTACCAGCGAGCATAAGAACTATTGCCGGAACAAACGTGAACATCTTTTAGAGAAAACTGGATACTTTTCTTCAAGAATTACCGGACCAGCTGAACTGTGGTGGATATGTAGGCCTGCGGGCCGCTCCAAGCTACAGCCTATTAGACCAAGCTCTGACATGTCAGGCCTGGCCCCGGCCGGTCTTGTGGAGTCGAAGAACTCCCGCAACGTCATCCAAGTACAGGTATTAAATTCAAAGAAAAAACTTAAATCAATGGTAGAGCGCTTTCAGCTCTCTCAGGTCTTTATCAAGAGGAAAATAATTGACCCTCTGCTAGTAACAAAGACTCAAGAGGATTGAACACGCTCTAGTATTTGTATCATTGTTTAAAACGTGTTTTTCTGCATATATACAAATTCATATATATATATATATATATATATATATATATATATATATATATATATATATATATATATATATATATATGTATATATATATATGTATATATATATATATATATATATATATATATATATATATATATATATATACATATATATATATATATATATATATATATATATATATATATATATATATATATATATATATATATATATATATATATATATATATATATATATATAATGGTGTCCGCTTGGTAAAAGGTTCGTGGGAGAATTGTATAATTTATATAAACTCCTGTGTCTATTTCTTTAATCCGTTGCTGCCATTGTCTTTTTTCTCTGCTATTGAGAACTGCGATGTTAAAGATGCCACCAGAGTTGCAACATGATGGATCTAATCACAAACGATACAATATCTACCACTACTAACAGAATTACGAAAGAGTAGGAAATATCAATCTCAAAAATATGAATAAAGTTTGATTTTGTTTACAAAAGGACGAACTAGCAAATCTTTAATTTCACTTCAATAATACGTCGATGAATGCTCTTGTTGAATCTTAGCGTACAAAAATAGGGTCAAATAGTTGTGTGACACATGTGGAGGGATACAGCTATCATACAGTAGGTATCAGTGGAAGTGTGGTCAGGCTGTAATAAGTTAAGCGATACTCAGTGTTGATGACACAGAGAACGGACTTAATTCCGTAAAACATTAAACATGTATCATCACCTAATTCCACTCTTTTACTAATATTTAGGGCTTCCTGTCTACTTTTTGTATACCTGCTGTTTGTTTTGGGATCAATGTCCCAGCGACCCAGTCTCTGACCAGGCCACTTGGCTGATGGTCTGGTGAACCAGGCTGTTAGACTTAGCTGCTCGCAGTCTGACGTATGAGTCACAGCCCGTTAGATCAGGTATCCTTTGAATGTGTTTATCAAGTTCTCTTTTGAACATCGTGAGAGGCCAGTTAGTTCAAAACCCTTATGTTTAATGAGAGAGTGTTGAAAAGTTTTGATCTCTTGATGTTGATGGAACTGGTTCTCAGCGTACCTGTTCCACCTCTGCTTCTCAACAGGAATATGTTGCACTTCCTGCCATGGCTCCTGGTCTCACCAGGAGTTATTTCTGTGGCCAAACTTGGAACCAAATCTTCTAATATTTTCCAAGCTAGAATTATTATGTAACTGTTGCCTGCGCTCTAGAAAAATACAGATTTAGGCATTTTAAGGGGTACCAATATTTAAATGTTTTATTGAGTGGATTCGAACAGTAAAATAACTTTGTTCGTTCTCCAGGTCAGCAATTTCTCCAGCTGTGAAGATGGTTTTTTAGTGTTTTACAATATTCCAACCTAAGGAAAAACTAATGACCTAAACAAGTACCATCATTGGTCTAGCATCTCTTGTTTGAAAAGGTCTTGTTATCCATCCTGTCCTTTTTCGTGCAATTGTGCAGCTAATTCGTTGTGTTCTTGGAAGTAAGGTGTTCTGAAATGATTACGCCCAAATCAATCATTACACCTTCTCTATCAATAGCATAGGTTCGATGTTGGCACAAAGAACAATGTAGGGGTTCGAGTCATAACCAACCATCAATGTCTATTTGCTGAATCCATTACGAATACAACACCCGTCGGGTAAAGTGAATTAGTCAAATATTGGCAAATGAATATGTACCTAATTGCCGTATTAAACGCGTTTCATTAATTTTAAATCTGTATTGAAAACACTGTCCTAACATCAACCTAACCAGGTCATCTTACCTAAGTTACCTAGGTCTTACCTAAGGACACTTAATAGAAAATATAAAACAATATTTATGTTATTACACAACATGGAAAATTCATTCAATCCATGGGTTACCTAATGTATACAATACTGACGTTTATAATCAACGTATCAGTAATTGATTTTTAGTTTCTTATGATAGCAAAGTTATTGGCTACACACCCCGACTCCCTCCTCCTTCTCAATTGAAACCAATCTAAGTTACTTTACTTTCAATACAGGAAGGAAAATGGACTGAAGTCTGAGACCAATATCTTTACTTTCTGAATAGTTTTCCTCACCACAAACAGAAGGTGGAGAATAAATATCCAGCCGAAAAATCTCGAGCCACTCATCCAGCGACCGGAAGAAAAGAGTAGAGTTTTTGGACCGTTAATGGTGAGGTCATTTGTCTGTAATGGCTTCGAAATGTTCCATTTTTTTTTTGGAGGGGGTGGGGTGAAAAAGGTACTTACAGGGGTAAAAAATTTTCATTGTGTTTATAAAAAATGAAATAAACCAAAAGATTATTAAAGTATCGAGGAATCGTTCTCATTCATTACGTCTTAGCAAAGTGATTGATGAGAATTGCTTATTGTTGCCTCTTACCATTAAATGATTTAGTTGCCATGAATGTTATGTGGAAGAAAACGAGTAAAACATGTCTAGCAAATAATGCTGCTAGTTACATTTTAGGGAAGAAATTACGAAAATAAATATGAGGAAATATTACAGAGAAAATAGGAAATTTCTCGCCAATAAATGTGAATTGCCTTAAAGCTACCTTTGCCGATGCCATATTCTCACTACAGTAGAGGAAATACTCCCTTGGCTGTGTAGAATTATTGGGACAAGAATATGGCTATTATTACTGTTGTATTAGAGTTCATACATTCTTGAAATTTAGTAAAGTCTGTTATAAATGTATACAAATACTTATAAATCAAGTTATTGATTGATTACGTGTTATCGTAAGTAACGAATCGACGAGCTGTGGGATCTTACACGCTCAACAAGATGCGTTGATAGATTGATTGATTACCTGTCGTCGTAACTGAGAGGTGGATCGGAAGGAACTTCCCCATGCGCTTGCAAGACGCGGCGTATATCCTTG
Organism: Procambarus clarkii; assembly: GCF_040958095.1. NCBI lineage: Eukaryota > Metazoa > Arthropoda > Malacostraca > Decapoda > Cambaridae > Procambarus > Procambarus clarkii. The sequence goes on from NC_091176.1 coordinate 19,894,210, forward strand.
CATTACCAACAGCGTTGAAGCGCCAGTGATGCTGTTTGTCTGTGGCTAATCCATCAATGGAATTACATTGTAGTAAGTCTACCAAATTACATAAATTTTCAATAATATAATTCCACCCTGTTATATTCCTAGAAAAATTTATCTGTGGAGATATCTTATTTGTGAAATTAACGACATTCAAAACTTTGCTATTTTTAGCATTGAAATAATAGTAAGTGACGATTGTGAATAATATAAATTACAAACAATTTCATAAAGAAAAGGTAAATCTTATTAATGTGTCCCATCACATTGATCTAAGAATAGGAGACTGTGTCTCATTCGTGTCTATGTTACACCCCAGGTGCCTTCTTTCCCGAGGCTGACCTGCGACACTCATGTGGAGGAGTGTGTGTGTGTGTGTGTGTGTGTGTGTGTGTGTGTGTGTGTGTGTGTGTGTGTGTGTGTGTGTGTGTGTGTGTGTGTGTGTGTGTGTGTGTGTGTGTCTCGAGATGTGTTCTCCTTACAAATGCTAAAGTTCCATGTAACTTTTATGGGTGTTGCGTATGTTGCTGATACTGCGTGTGTTGCATATGTTGTTGATGCTGTGTGTGTTACATATGTTGTTGATGTAGTGTGTGTGTTGCATGTGTTGTTCATGCTGTGTGTATTCTGTATATTGTTGATGTTGTGTGTGTGTTGGATATGTTGTTCATGCTGCGTCTGTTGCGAATGTTGTTGATGTTGCATGTGTTGCGTATGTTGTTGATGTTGTGTGAGATATTCTGCCCCTCTCCAGGTAGAACTACTTTTCCACAAGATTTATCGTACAACTGTGGCCGTCAGTTTAAAGGTTTCCGTGAATCATCGACATTACGAAGTCTTCATAACTATACTGCTGTTCTCAGTGCGTTTATTTAACGAACTCCTCACGAATATATTTGCTCTCCTCAGTTAGTTCATTAAACAAAGTACTCGTGAATATGCAGTAGTTAGTAAAGTCTTCAATTTAGGCTGTTCAAACAACAAATGTTCCGGGAGATTATCCCTCAGAATATTTTAGGTTTTACACGGATTAAGCTTTTAGTTCACCGTAGCAATTGCATATATATAGATCAATTAACCCGCTCAATGACCATTACAGATTTACATACTGATTATCAAATAATATAAATTCCCAATGAGAGCGAATATAACTGAAGGGTGAAAACTAACATTAATATGGAAAAAACAGTTTTCAACTTTTAATTTTTATTGAGTTAATTTTTGTCAACACAAATGTGCATAGACTTATAACTTAACTAGTCTGGACTGATGGTTTGACTTGGTCCTATTTCCTAAACATCCAGGAAGAGAGAGTGAAGAAAAACCAACATTGAGGTGTTTAATGATCGCGAATTTCTGAAGATTTCCTCTCATCAATTTCCCTCGATGTTGCCTTCACACTCTGGGTCATGAAAACATCATGGGCGCAAACCATCAGTCCTGTTAGCGAAATTAGTGAACTTCATCCCTTAGTACACAGGGACACAGAGGTGATATCAGGAGGCGAGGGCTTGTGCGAGGGTGGATTAGGCGTCTATCACACCAACAAAGCAGCTTCTGATCGTACTCGAGGTTGCAACCCACAATTGGGGAGCCCTGACTGGGAGTTTGGGCCTTGTGGTGTTGGTGGTTGCCAGGGTAATTGCCTCTATTTTAGTGGCTTAGAAAACATTCATGTCTTGGGAATGGGTGCAAATGATGGGTGGAAAGAGAGAATGGGGAAGGAGATTGGACGGGGAGACAGTGGGGATTGTGTGAGAGGTGAAGGGGTTAGTCTTGGAAATCCTTCTACCATCCTTTTTCTCCCATCCTCTCCCATCACCTCCCCCCTCTCTTTCTCTCTCTCTCTCTCTCTCTCTCTCTCTCTCTCTCTCTCTCTCTCTCTCTCTCTCTCTCTCTCTCTCTCTCTCTCTCTCTCTCTCTCTCTCTCTCTCTCTCTCTCTCTCTCTCTCTCTCTCTCTCTCTCTCTCTCTCTCTCTCTCTCTCTCGCTCTCTCTCTCTCCAATTTAACTCTCCACCCTTCCATCTTCCCTCTCCACTCTTTGAACTTTCATATGACCTGCTTCTTAGCCTTGTTTACAAGCAATCTGTGTGTTAATAGTAAAGAAATATAACAATGTTAAAAAAGGCACAAGTCTGCTTGTAAAAGAGTGCGCATCATCAACCCAAGAAAAAAATAATAAGTTATACTCCGAAGACAACTACTAGCTCTAATATATTTTCGAAAAGTGATATGTAAAATTTTCATTGTATTGTACAATTATGTATACATCATACAATAATATCGAGAACTTCACGCTTGTATAAAGTAAACAAAGCGCGATGCGGAAGAATAAATGCCCTCTTTAGCATAACTAATCTTAGATTGCATGTATAATACGAATCCGTTGAAAAATAATAGAAATATGGAGACAAAATTCCATTTACACTAGCTGAGGATGCTCTGTGTCTGCACACACACACACACACACAAACACACACACAACATTGAAACGTTAGAGTTTAACCCAAGCAAATGTAATGTAATGAAGATAGGAGTAGGAAGCAGCAGACCAGATACAAGGTATCACTTGGGAGATGAAATAGCTTCAAGAGTCAGAGAGAGAGAAAGACCTGGGGGTTGATATCACGTCAGACCTGAACCCTGAAGCTCATATCAAGAGGATAACATCAGCAGCATATGCCAGGTTGGCTAACATAAGAACGGCCTTTAGAAACTTGTGTAAGGAATCTTTCAGAACATTATATACCACATATGTCAGACCAATCCTGGAGTATGCGGCTCCAGCATGGAGTCCATATCTAGTCAAGCATAAGACTAAACTGGAAAAGGTTCAAAGGTTTGCCACCAGACTAGTACCCGAGCTGAGAGGTATGACCTACGAGGAGAGACTACGGGAATTGAACCTCACTTCGTTGGAAGACAGAAGAGTTAGGGGGGACATGATCACCACATTCAAGATTCTCAAGGGAATCGACAGGGTTGATAAAGATAGGCTATTTAACACAAGGGGCACACGCACTAGGGGACACAGGTGGAAACTGAGTGCCCAAATGAGCCACAGAGATATTAGAAAGAACCTTTTTAGTGTCAGAGTGGTTGACAAATGGAATGCATTAGGAAGCAATGTGGTGGAGGCGGACTCCATACACAGTTTCAAGTGTAGATATGATAGAGCCCAATAGTCTCAGGAACCTGTACACCTGTTGATTGACGGTTGAGAGGCGGGACCAAAGAGCCAGAGCTCAACCCCCGCAAGCACAACTAGGTGAGTACAACTAGGTGAGTACACACACACACACACACACACACACACACACACACACACACACACACACACACACACACACACACACACACACACACACACACATCACACAAATACGATGTTAAGATCATCAACACTGTACGTCATCATTACAAGCAGGTTAATTCAGTGATCATCATCGAAACATGATATTCGTTATTAGAATATATTACTACGGTTGACTCCCCAGATCCCCCTCTCCCTAAACAGTAAATTCGTATGAGATGAGAGGCTCCCGACTGCCCCTGGGGTTCCCCCAGAACTCGTGAGTTCTTAAATCTGTTTTCTTGTGATTAGAAAAAGCTGGTGATTTTTACAAAATCAGTGATCGTAGTTACTATTATAACAAAAAGCGAAGATAATCAGTGAAGACAGGGCCTTGAATTTGGAAACCTGTCAACCTTGTGAATTTGTTAATGTTAAATGGTGAGCCGCTGTCAGTCATTTGCTTCTCTTTATCAAAGTATAGGTAGGGTAGGGGTCACAATGTGAATATAGAAAATATGGGAACCCATTCTCGCACTATGCTTGTCCGAGCTGCTGCCGGCCCCCAGTATCCTCGCACTATGCTTGTCCGAGCTGCTGCCGGCCCCCAGTATCCTAGCACTATGCTTGTCCGAGCTGCTGTCGGCCCCCAGTATCCTAGCACTATGCTTGTCCGAGCTGCTGCCGGCCCCCAGTATCCTCGCACTATGCTTGTCCGAGCTGCTGCCGGCCCCCAGTATCCTAGCACTATGCTTGTCCGAGCTGCTGCCGGCCCCCAGTATCCTCGCACTATGCTTGTCCGAGCTGCTGCCGGCCCCCAGTATCCTAGCACTATGCTTGTCCGAGCTGCTGCCGGCCCCCAGTATCCTAGCACTATGCTTGTCCGAGCTGCTGCCGGCCCCCAGTATCCTAGCACTATGCTTGTCCGAGCTGCTGCCGGCCCCCAGTATCCTCGCACTATGCTTGTCCGAGCTGCTGCCGGCCCCCAGTATCCTAGCACTATGCTTGTCCGAGCTGCTGCCGGCCCCCAGTATCCTAGCACTATGCTTGTCCGAGCTGCCGTGCACAAAGGCACATTTGTAACTTTTTCCGAACAGTTGTTAAAGAAACTGTCTATCTTAAGGCTACCGCAAGTCTTTAGTCCAGTCACGACCGACCACTCTAAGGTGTATGTTACACATATTTTATGACCCTTTTATCCAACGTCCTGCACTCAGAATTTTGAGTTAGGCTAATGTAACAGCTGACAAGTGGGAAGGTTGCCAAATGGAAGTGATGCTTAATTGCTACGGGCACAGAGTAACAGTCAGGAGCCTACAGTGATGGTGGCGTATAGTGTCAGGAGCCTACAGTGATGGTGGCGTATAGTGTCAGGTGGCCCACAGTGATGGTGGCGTATAGTGTCAGGTGGCCCACAGTGATGGTGGCGTATAGTGTCAGGTGGCCCACAGTGATGGTGGCGTATAGTGTCGGGTGGCGCACAGTGATGGTGGCGTATAGTGTCAGGTGGCCCACAGTGATGTTGGCGTATAGTGTCAGGTGGCCCACAGTGATGGTGGCGTATAGTGTCAGGTGGCCCACAGTGATGGTGGCGTATAGTGTCAGGTGGCCCACAGTGATGGTGGCGTATAGTGTCAGGTGGCCCACAGTGATGGTGGCGTATAGTGTCAGGTGGCCTACAGTGATGGTGGCGTATAGTGTTAGGTGTCCCACAGTGATGGTGGCGTATAGTGTTAGGTGGCCCACAGTGATGGTGGCGTATAGTGTTAGGTGGCCCACGGTGATGGTGGCGTATTGTGTCAGGTGGCCCACAGTGATGGTGGCGTATAGTGTCAGGTGGCGCACAGTGACGGTGGCGTATAGTGTCAGGTGGCCCACAGTGATGGTGGCGTATAGTGTCAGGTGGCCCACAGTGATGGTGGCGTATAGTGTCAGGTGGCATACAGTTTTGGTGGCGTATAGTGTCAGGTGGCCCACAGTGATGGTGGCGTATAGTGTCGGGTGGTGCACAGTGATGGTGGCGTATAGTGTCAGGTGGCCCACGGTGATGGTGGCGTATAGTGTCAGGTGGCCCACAGTGATGGTGGCGAATAGTGTCAGGTGGCGCACAGTGACGGTGGCGTATAGTGTCAGGTGGCCCACAGTGATGGTGGCGTATAGTGTCAGGTGGCCCACAGTGATGGTGGCGAATAGTGTCAGGTGGCCCACAGTGATGGTGGCGTATAGTGTCAGGTGGCCCACAGTGATGGTGGCGTATAGTGTCAAGTGGCCCACAGTGATGGTGGCGTATAGTGTCAGGTGGCTCACAGTGATGGAGGGGTATTGTGTCAGGTGGCCCAAAGTGACGGTGGCGTATAGTGTCAGGTGGTCTATAGTGACACGGGCCAATATGGGCCATCTTCACGTAATGTGGTACACTCCCGCAGGCCCCAACGTTGAAGCTGCCACTTGATAGTTATTATACACCTCTTAAGGGGATATTGCTGCTAGCACACACCAGATACAAGGGCCGACCTGCCACACACTGGTGCTTCCAGAACCACCGCCTCAGTACCCAGGGTTCTGGCCAGCGTCGGGCCACACATCTCGCCCTGTGACTGGTGTTCCATCTCACTACACATTCACTCCTCGCTCATGTTGTACTCTTCTCTTCACAGCTCCTCTCAGCACATGGTATACTACGTCAGAACTTTATTGTTTAGGTGAGGGATAGATGACTGAGGAGAAGGAGGAGGAGGAGAATGAGGAAGAGAAGGTGGGAGGTAAGATAATTATCTGGAGAAAGCACTATACCATTAGACTATGGATAACAATTTGAAGGGATATGAAGATAAGGATTTAGAATAGGACAGAGGGAAGGAAGAGTGCCCAACCCCTTGGACGGTCAGAAGACGATAGGACAAGGAACGCAAACGGAAAGGTTAATCCCAAAGAGAATGTAAAGGTGAGACAGAAAATTAAATATGCCTCCCTTCAACTTGATTATCTGTGGAATGGAGGAGAAGAGAAGGCATGCAAGACTGTAAACAAACACCTTGGGTGGAGGCTGACACACCTGAGAGGAGCTGACACACCTGAGAGGAGCTGACACACCTGAGAGGAGCATCAGCACGAGTGCTCTCACACACCTGATATATAATATCTTCAGCCTCCCACTACCATATTCCTGATTATCTTTGGAGAGGAGGCGGAGAGACCAGGAGGGTTGAGAGAGAGAGAGAGAGAGAGAGAGAGAGAGAGAGAGAGGGAGGGAGGAAGAAGACAGGAAGATGGTAGAGAATAGAGAGAAGGAGGGAAAGAGCCAACAGAACTAGGGGAAGCACGGGGAAAAGGGAGAGAAGGGATGGAGGGAGAAAAGGTGTATAGATGGAGAAGAATGGAGGACATAGAAGAGAAGTAACAAGCTGTAACTAAAAATTTATGGGTACATGACAGCCATATTTTTTTATTATTGTAATTTTTTATAATAACACTAATTATTATTATTGATTTTTATTGTCATTATTTTTTATTATTCGTGATGAGAAGACTCTGGTCATAACATAACCGTTAAGGGCTATGAAAGATTACACCAGACAACCCAGCAGTAAGAGAGACGCAATCACAAGGGACATATACTGACCGAGATATACTCGGCTTCTCGGTGTATGCATACTAAGAGTTCACGATCGCCTTGTATTAGTTATAAAGCTTCAATTTACATGCCCAGGTTGAGATATGCACTAAATAGTTTAATTTATATTACGCCCTATTACAATACAAAACATTATATTTACTACAATGTAAAAGATATTACACGCACTGTCCTTGCTGCTCGTGCTCGTCACTGCTCCAGTAGACTTCTCATGGGGTCCTACTGGAGTCGATTTCTATTCAACTTTGCCCGAATGCATATCGAACAACAATTTTTTTTCCTATACTATATGAATTTGTTGGTGTTTCTAGGCTTTTATTTTTAGTCATTTTGTTTTACTTGATCTTATTATTCTCCCAGAGACATCATTTAGCAACATTTTTTTATGACGGGCCTTCCATTGAGTTTTTTATACATTTGCAAAAGTCAATTAAAATTTCAATATTTTTACAAAACGAATAAATAAAATTACCGTTTAAACATCGTTTTTAATAGGAAGATTAAGAAAAAAAGATTTTTACCATTATCTTCAAGTGACCATGATCTTGGCACAGTCTTAAGCTGACTCTGTACTTTATATTTCAGGATTTATTTCATTTCAGGATTTGAGTCCGGTTCACTTGATAGGAAATCATGACTACTGGCACAAAAATGTGAACGCTATTGTTCCTACGGGTTAAATGAATAGGCTATATTCTCGTTTTTTGCGTACGTACGCACAGTCAAGCAATACACACACACAGACACACACATAGACACACACGCACACACACACACACACACACACACACACACACACACACACACACACACACACACACACACACACACACACACACACACAACATAAGAACGTGGAAAGGGGCCTGGTAGCCTGGTGGATAGCGCGCAGGACTCGTAATTCTGTGGCGCGGGTTCGATTCCCGCACCAGTCAGAAACAAATGGGCAAAGTTTCTTTCACCCTGAATGCCCTTGTTACCTAACAGTAAATAGGTACCTTGGAGTTAGTCAGCTGTCACGGGCTGCTTCCTGGGGGGTGTGTGTGTGTGGTGTGGAGAGAAAAAAAAGCAGTTAGTAAAACAGTTGATTGACAGTTGAAAGGCAAGCCGAAAGAGCAAAGCTCAACCTCCACAAACACAACTAGGTGAAACAAACACACACACACACACATAAACACACACACACACACACACACACACACACACACACACACACACACACACACACACACACACACACACACACACACACACACACACACACACTCACATATACACACACAAAAAAAACATAAACATTCACAGACGCAAACTCATAAACGCTCAAACACACAAATGTTCACATGTACTCTTAAACACACACAACACACACATAGTCATTGGAAACTGGAAACACAAATGAGTTTAAGAGATTTAATGAAATACTTGATAACAGTATATAAGAGTAGAAATAAGAGTACCAGCACTACTGAACATGCAATTGAACATAAACTAAATATATTTCACTGTATCCCTGATCATGTCAAGTAAACAAAAGAGAATAGATTGTTTTATCGTTTCGGTTAGTTAGTTCCACTCATATATATGATTCGGATTCAGATGCCGACTTTCCAAACTTTGAAACAATTACGGGGATTCAGACCCCCGCCTCACGCCCCCCAGGAGACACCCCTCACCTGAGCATGGAAATGGATAGGATGAACATGAACAAAATTATCTGATTCCCTTGTTTCCCCTCATCTTCCTACTCCCTGTATTATGCTGACGATTCGACGTCGTTTGTTGTCTCACAAGTGTTGCTCTGATGTGGCGAGGGACTTTTAGTGGGTCGAGTTGTGCATTCTTTGTTGAAGGAGAGAGTGCAAGAGAGAGAGAGAGAGAGAGAGAGAGAGAGAGAGAGAGAGAGAGAGAGAGAGAGAGAGAGAGAGAGAGAGAGAGAGAGAGAGAGAGAGAGAGAGAGAGAGTGCAAGAGAGAGAGAGAGAGAGAGAGAGAGAGAGAGAGAGAGAGAGAGAGAGAGAGAGAGAGAGAGAGAGAGAGAGAGAGAGAGAGAGAGAGAGAGAGAGAGAGAGAGAGAGAGAGAGAGAGAGAGAGAGAGAGAGAGAGAGAGAGAGAGAGAGAGAGAGAGAGAGACAGACAGACAGACAGACAGACAGACAGACAGACAGACAGACAGACAGACAGACAGACAGACAGACAGACAGACAGACAGACTGACAGAGAGGTTCATTGTATAAACAAAACAAAATAGTCTACTTGCAAAACAATCATCACATATTCTAATATTAAACAAACCCAACATAAGATAACTATTTACAGTATAAATGTCTAAGCAACATTTCCTATCTTCTTCTAGGAAGACTTCCAAATAACATAACATATAAGTCTAAGGACGTCTTGTCGCTGAGTAGGCCGCCCTTGCACACAGGCAAACGACATCTATAAGAAACCGGATTACCAGGGCTTTATGAGGCACTCAATAGACTTGCAAGCCACGAAGATGTCGGATTACAGTTCTCTTTTGTTAGCCTTCAGAGATATGCGTGGCAGCACGCTGCTGTGTGTGTGTGGGGGGGGGGGGTGATGTTGTGGGGAGTGTGTTGTTGTGGTGGGGAGTCTGTTGTTGTTGTTGTGGGGGAAGTATTGTTGTTGTGGTGAGTATACTCACCTAGTTGTACTCACCTAGTTGTGTTTGCAAAGGTTGAGCTCTGGCTCTGCCACTCAACTGTCAATCAACTGGTGTACAGGTTCCTGAGCCTACTGGGCTCTGTCATATCTACATTTGAAACTGTGTATGGAGTCAGCCTCCACCACATCACTGCCTAATGCATTCCATCCGTTAACTACTCTGACACTGAAAAAGTTCTTTCTAACGTCCCTGTGGCACATTTGGGTTCTCAGTTTCCACCTGTGTCCCCTTGTTCGCATACCACCCGTGTTAAACAGTTTATCTTTATCTACCCTGTCAATTCCTCTGAGAGTTTTGTAGGTAGTGATCATGTCTCCCCTTACTCTTCTGTCTATCAGTGTCGTGGACGCATACTCCATGATTGGTCTTACATATGAGGTATACAAGGTTCTGAATGATTCCTTGCACAGGTGCCAATTTCGTTGGTGTATTAGATTCACCCAATTTTATGGGTTGATTTAGATTATTTTAGTTTCCAGTTGCTGGTGACAAGAAACCTGTCAGGCTTATCCAGGTCTTAATAGGCCAATTACGGACCTTTCCTCGTCATGCGACCAACAACAGTGCCCTAACTCCCGGATACCTCTTTTAAGATGAATAGAGAACTCAGGTGCAAGGAAATGTAGCCAGGCAAAAGCCTTGCTCTATGCGAGAATCAAACCCAGGACCATTCGATCACACACCGTGTGTGTTCCAAACGTGTATACGAACTCTCAGCTTTACAAATAAAAATTCAGCTAATACACACTGGAAGTTGATTTTGCTATATACTTCTGTCGACCCCGTTTGAAAACGAAGAGACACTCATGATTTTCGTTTTAAGTTAAGAATGTAACTTAATTAATCTTCGTCAGTAAATATGAAGATGTTAAGCATAAAGTTATTTGTGGAATTTTTCACACAGTGCTTCTATGTAATTTCGGACTAAATGTTTAATCTCACTTAAGGCAGAAAGAGTTTTACTTAGAGGAGTGATAAGATTTTTCTTGCTGTTTTTACATGTTTATGTGTGTGTGTGTTTGTGTGTGTGTGTGTGCGTCACCTAGTTGTATTTATGGAGTTGTGCTTGCGGGTGTTAAGATCTGCTCTTTCAGCCAGCCTCTCGGCTGTCAATACACGATTTTTTCCCACACACACACACACACACACCCTTCCTCCCTCCCCCACCCCCACCAGGAAGCAGCCCGTAACAGCTGTCTAATTCCCAGGTGCCTATTTACTGCTAGGTAATAGGAGCATGAGAGTGAAAGAAACTTATTCAGTAATTCAATAATATATATTATTATTTATAAACTTAGCCCATTTATTTCCCGCCATCGTCGGGGATCGAACTCATGTACCCTGGATAACGAGTCCTGAGTGCATCCTCACCCACATTCACGTTCCATTCATCAGCACCCACACACCAGTCCCAGGTACCACCATCCACACGCCCAAAACCACCACCCACCAACACCACCACCCACACGCCCAAAACCACCACCCACCAACACCACCACCTACACGCCCACACCCAGCACCACCACCCACACGCCCACACCCAACACCACCACCCACACGCCCACCCCCAGCACCACCACTCACACGCCCACCCCCAGCACCACCACCCACACGCCCACACCCAGCACCACCACCCACACGCCCACACCCAACACCACCACCCACACGCCCACCCCCAGCACCACCACTCACACGCCCACCCCCAGCACCACCACCCACACGCCCACACCCAGCACCACCACCCACACGCCCACACCCAGCACGACCACCCACACGCCCACCCCCAGCACCACCACCCACACGCCCACACCCAGCACCACCACCCACACCCCCGCCTACGTACCATCACGCCCGCCCACACAAATTAGCCACAAGAGGAGTCATTCCTGCTCCGTCGTCCGTAGTTGTGAGACCATTAATGCTCAATATCAGACAGTAAAAAATACACAAAAAGATTTTCATCTCGGGTGATTACCGTCACCTCAAGCTCATAATTTACCCTCCAGTGGAGATTAAAAAGAAAAGGAATCGAAGCAGAAAATGAATGACCTTTGATGCTTACACCGTTAATCAATAAAGTTGATTGCCTTCTGACATTATTTACGCTGCTCTGTGTCGCGGCAGAACGGAAGGTTAGTGAGAGAGAGGGAAGGGAAGAGAGTAGAGAGAAGGTAGGAAGACGAGAGAGTAGCGATAAGGGAGGGAGGGAGAGTAGAGACAGGGGAAAGGATAGGGAGGAGAGATGGAAGGGGAGACGAGACGGAAGAGGGCTGGGCTGGACGACGTCGTTAATGTCACGATATAATACGATATCTCGCTAGAATAGGGACGGAGCAATGCGATACATCGCTTAGACTGAAGTCGGGGACAATGTGATATTTCGAGAGAATGGGAACGTAACATTACGATACCTTACGATGGAGATGACGTGACAACACGATACCACTTAAGATGAGGTTCTAGGTCTTCAGCCTTGAATTACTCCCTGAAGGCTGAGTAACTGTTGACCTACAAATAGTTAACCATCATTGAATAATTTTTTTGTAATGGTTACAGATAATTCATCATGTAAACGTCTCCAGAAGCAGGCGACAGGTGATCTGATCTACAGTAATAGTTCTTGCTTGTAGTTTCATTAAGAACATCAGTAACATTTCTTATGAACCATGGCCTAAGTTAAAGAGAGAGACAGAGAGAGAGAGAGAGAGAGAGAGAGAGAGAGAGAGAGAGAGAGAGAGAGAGAGAGAGAGAGAGAGAGAGAGAGAGAGAGAGAGAGAGAGAGAGAGAGAGAGAGAGAGAGAGAGAGAGAGAGAGAGAGAGAGAGAGAGAGAGAGAGAGAGAGAGAGAGAGAGAGAGAGAGAGAGAGAGAGAGAGAGAGTATAAAAGAGAGGAGAACAGGGTTCCCTTCCCTGAACTGAACGGGACGTCATCAAAAAAAGTGCCTTGAGGAGAGAGGAAACTCTCATGTTAAGTAGTTCCATTTAACTTGTAAGAGACAGGCATGGCTTAAAAAAAAGAAGACGGTGATTTTTGTTTCAGATAGTTCGTAACTATGTTAGGGGTCGGTAATTTGATTTAGGCAACCTCAGTGTGAGGGAGATGCTGAGTTGTCTTCAGGGATTCAGGAGATGCTGTGTTGTCTTGAGAGAGTCAGGAGATGCTGTGTTGTCTTGAGAGAGTCAGGAGATGCTGTGTTGTCTTGAGAGAGTCAGGAGATGCTGTGTTGTCTTGAGAGAGTCAGGAGATGCTGTGTTGTCTTGAGAAAGTCAGGAGATGCTGTGTTGTCTTGAGAGAGTCAGAAGATGCTGTGTTGTCTTGAAAGAGTCAGGAGAAAATTCAACACAACAGCTTTTCTTCGCCCGATCCTCACTACACCATACTTCAACACATGATCCTCACTCTATACTTAGAGATGTAGTTCACTACACACGATACTTTCCTGAATTTTACCAAAGGAGAAGATACTCTGCAGAGAGTTACCTCAGTACACACAATACAATATCTGTTCAAATCTTCCCAAGAATTGAGAATTGTTAGTGGAATTTTTGGACTACGTCGGCCCACCAGGGTCTTCACAGACCTCAGATTTCGCACGTTTTTATGACCTCTCACAGCACACAAAGCCCATTTGGAAACTGTTTGCGGTTTATTTCCCCTTCCTGAAGATATTTTACCCTCAGGGCAAATTTTGGTCGAATTACTGTTCATCGGTGAGAAATGTTTATTACTGTTCATATATATATATATATATATATATATATATATATAGTGTTCCCGAGTATAGTATATAGATATATAATCAACAGGTTATAGTGTATGACCCATATATATATATATATATATATATATATATATATATATATATATATATATATATATATATATATATATATATGCACAACTTGCCTAAACACGCAAGAAAAGTTATACAACTTAAGAACACTTTCTCACCAGGAGATTCGAACCCTAGCCAGCACAGAAGCCTTACAGCAACTGGCATAACTGGTACGCCTTTAACCCGCTGCACCACAGCTCAGTCCCCTAAAAGAGATGGTAATTTTTGGGTATTTAAACCTCCCCCAAAGATCACCACCTTCCAAGGGCAACTAAAGCTAGTGAGGGGTTAATAAGGGGGTTAAGGGGTTAAGGGGTACGTCTTAATCTTCATTCAAAACTTCATTCAAACACTTCATTCAAAACTTCATATGTTTTCCAAACTTTCCAAAAAAAAAAAAAAATACTCTCACCACTCATCCTCATCTTCACCCTTCATCCTCACCCTCACCACTCACCCTTCATCCTCACCACTCACCCTCATTACTCATCCTGCCCACTCAGCCTCACTCCCCTCTCCTCTCACCAGTAAACAACATAACAGCGTCAGGAAAGTGAGTAAATTTACATATCACAATTTTGTTTTTTAAGTGTGCTCTCAACTCGATATACAGGCGTCATGATACAATGTTTTTCTTATTTTTTTTTCGTGTGTCGTTGTCTCTCCATTATAATTGTATTTGTTTATATATTCTTGACTGTATTTGTCATATGCTATAACTATATTTATTTGCTCGCGTGCCCCATGTCTCTCCATCACTGTTGTATTTGTTTGAGGTGCCATCACTGTTGCATTTGAGGTGCCATCACTGTTGCATTTGAGGTGCCATCACTGTTGCATTTGAGGTGCCATCACTGTTGCATTTGTTTGAGGTGCCATCACTGTTGCATTTGAGGTCCCATCACTGTTGCATTTGAGGTGCCATCACTGTTGCATTTGAGGTGCCATCACTGTTGCATTTGAGGTCCCATCACTGTTGCATTTGAGGTCCCATCACTGTTGCATTTGAGGTGCCATCACTGTTGCATTTGATTGAGGTGCCATCACTGCTGTATTTGTTGGTCTTTCCATTACAAATGTTTTGCTCACATGTGCATTTGTTGTTGTTGCATTGTTGTATCACCCATGATTAAACTCTCTCTTAAAGAGAGAGAGTATTTTGTATTTTGAAATTAAGCATATTACTATATAATTTGTTTAATTTTTCCATCTGTTCATGTTTGTGTTTGCCTGAACTTAATTTTTCCTTACTTATTTTCCCTTATTTTTGTAGGAGGAGTATTGCATGAGGAGGAGGAGTGTTGAAAACGATGTATCGTCTGCATTGTATTATAGGGGGGGGCCTGGTCAGAGACCGGACCGCGGGGTCATTGATTCTCGAAGTCTCCAACAGGTGACATTATATATGTGCTCTTTTGTCGTTTGTTTTGACGCAGTAAAGGCGAAATGCTGATATTGTGACTCTTCCGGTTTCAGGCAGGAGAACGTCGGTACAAAACCCGTAATGACTTCTTACTAGAGGCTTGTGTATAGTGTATGACTTACTAGAGACCTGTGTATAGTGTATGACTTCTTACTAGAGGCCTGTGTATAGTGTATGACTTACTAGAGACCTGTGTATAGTGTATGACTTCTTACTAGAGGCCTGTGTATAGTGTATGACTTCTTACTAGAACTTGTGTATAGTGTATGACTTCTTACTAGAGGCTTGTGTATAGTGTATGACTTACTAGAGACCTGTGTATAGTGTATGACTTCTTACTAGAGGCCTGTGTATAGTGTATGACTTCTTACTAGAACTTGTGTATAGTGTATGACTTCTTACTAGAGGCTTGTGTATAGTGTATGACTTACTAGAGACCTGTGTATAGTGTATGACTTCTTACTAGAGGCCTGTGTATAGTGTATGACTTCTTACTAGAGGCTTGTGTATAGTGTATGACTTACTAGAGACCTGTGTATAGTGTATGACTTCTTACTAGAGGCCTGTGTATAGTGTATGACTTCTTACTAGAGGCTTGTGTATAGTGTATGACTTCTTACTAGAACTTGTGTATAGTGTATGACTTCTTACTAGAGGCTTGTGTATAGTGTATGACTTACTAGAGACCTGTGTATAGTGTATGACTTCTTACTAGAGGCCTGTGTATAGTGTATGGCTTCTTACTAGAGGCCTGTGTATAGTGTATGGCTTCTTACTAGAAGGCTTGTGTATAGTGTATGACTTACTAGAGGCCTGTGTATAGTGTATGACTTCTTACTAGAGGCCTGTGTATAGTGTATGGACTTCTTACTAGAAGCTTGTGTATAGTGTATGACTTCTTACTAGAACTTGTGTATAGTGTATGACTTCTTACTAGAACTTGTGTATAGTGTATGACTTCTTACTAGAACTTGTGTATAGTGTATGACTTCTTACTAGAACTTGTGTATAGTGTATGACTTCTTACTAGAGGCTTGTGTATAGTGTATGACTTACTAGAGACCTGTGTATAGTGTATGACTTCTTACTAGAGGCCTGTGTATAGTGTATGGCTTCTTACTAGAGGCCTGTGTATAGTGTATGGCTTCTTACTAGAAGCTTGTGTATAGTGTATGACTTACTAGAGGCCTGTGTATAGTGTATGACTTCTTACTAGAGGCCTGTGTATAGTGTATGGCTTCTTACTAGAAGCTTGTGTATAGTGTATGACTTACTAGAGGCCTGTGTATAGTGTATGACTTCTTACTAGAGGCCTGTGTATAGTGTATGGCTTCTTACTAGAAGCTTGTGTATAGTGTATGACTTACTAGAGACCTGTGTATAGTGTATGACTTCTTACTAGAGGCCTGTGTATAGTGTATGGCTTCTTACTAGAAGCCTGTGTATAGTGTATGACTTCTTACTAGAGGCCTGTGTATAGTGTATGACTTCTTACTAGAGGCCTGTGTATAGTGTATGACTTCTTACTAGAGGCCTGTGTATAGTGTATGACTTCTTACTAGAGGCCTGTGTATAGTGTATGACTTCTTACTAGAGGCCTGTGTATAGTGTATGACTTCTTACTAGAGGCCTGTGTATAGTGTATGACTTCTTACTAGAGGCCTGTGTATAGTGTATGACTTCTTACTAGAAGCCTGTGTATAGTGTATGACTTCTTACTAGAGGCCTGTGTATAGTGTATGACTTCTTACTAGAGGCCTGTGTATAGTGTATGACTTCTTACTAGAGGCCTGTGTATAGTGTATGACTTCTTACTAGAGGCCTGTGTATAGTGTATGACTTCTTACTAGAGGCCTGTGTATAGTGTATGACTTCTTACTAGAGGCCTGTGTATAGTGTATAACTTCTTTCTAAAGGCCATTAAAAGCAGCATGTCATCTCTAATAATACATCGTATTTTGACGTATAAATTCCCAACGGACAAAATATGATGTACTATAAATCATAGCAGCTCACAAACAACCAGGTTTTCTGTGCGTGGGGCCATCGGTCAGGCTAGGTTAGGTTAGCTCAGGTTCGGGCAATTTACTACATCATATTTATACCGTTGTGACGTCTCTGAGAAGATGGAGTGCTCTATCATCATTGGTTCAATTATAGTCGACGCCATCTGAATAAAAAATGCAGAGACTGACACACTTTCGGATATATTTACATAGATATCTTTTGAATGACAGTATGATATAAAATATGAGATTCAGGCTCCTCGAGAAAATTGCCATCTTATAAAAATGCAGAGACGAGGCAAGCTTTAAAACAGCATTCCGAGCATAGCCTGCAAGCATATAATATTTACTTGCTTATAAAGATTCAGAATCAGATTTAGGAACTTTATTCGTTACCAGTGATGTAAATCCTTACAGTAATGACTGGTTTTAACAAGTGTGTAGCAGTCTAAATCGAACTGACATATGTGACAAAAAGTGGGTAACATTTAGGTTACACTCTGAAAGATATTTACTGGAAAAACATAGTGAAGTTTACACATCGAGGGAGATGTAGACTTCAGCCGCTCTTCCGTGGATGGTGCCCTGCCAGTCATCGTTGTCCTGATCCTGTGAGCGGATGCTTTGCATGAGAGATTGGTCTGGTAGGATTATGGCCATATTTGATTAAATTACTTTTCGTTCCGGTAATTACATTGATAGGAAAAAAATAGTGTTGCTACTGAAGGCCACTAAGAATAAAAATATTTTCAAGAGAAGAAATGAATAGTAAATCCTTGCAAACATTAATTTAAGTATGGTGCGTTTAATAGTTCATTCTTCTCTAACAATATGGACGGAAGTGAAGTGAGGTAAGGGAAAATCCCTTATTTTGTCCGTCTTAAGCTCCCGCTACCCGAATAGAAGAAAGAGATGAAAACTAATAATACTTTAGAAAAAATGGGGTATGTGAGGTTTTTGTTTAATTTAAATTTCCCGGTTACGGTAACTGGGTTGAAGGTTCTTCAAGAAAGCCATTAACAAAAATCAGTGTTCGTATATCAAGCTGTTAGGCTACACAAAAAGTCAATATTAATTGTATAGTTATTACTGCAAAAAGATTATGCTACAAAGAGATTATGTTACCCGATTTTAAATCTTATGTTACCCGATTTTAAATCTAAAACCTAAAATGGCCAAAATATTAATTCTAATTCTTTGAAATTAAAATAATTCCATTTATATATATTAAATTTAATATAATTAAATCTACATTAAAGCAATGATTGCCCACGACGGCTGTGCGGGGGCGCCGGTGGCTGTGTGGTTAGCACACGCTGACACGTAATCCTGTGGCCCGGGTTCGATTCCCGGCGCTGGCGAGAAACAATGGGCAGAGTTTCTTTCACCCTGATGTCCGTGTTACTTAGCACTAAATAGGTACTGGGGAGTTAGACAGCTGTTACAGGTTGCTTCCTCTGTGTGTGTGTGTGTGTGTGTGTGTGTGTGTGTGTGTGTGTGTGTGTGTGTGTGTGTGTGTGTGTGTGTGTGTGTGTGTGTGTGTGTGTGTGTGGAAAAAAAAATAGTAGTTAGTAACAGTTAATTGATTGACAGTTGAGAGGTGGGCTGCAAGAGCAGAGCTCAACCCCCGCAAGCATAACCAGGTGAATACAACCAGGTGAATACATTCAGTAAACGGAAATAAATAAAACCATGTTTCTGATGGTGAATCAGGACCATCTGAGTTCCTTGGCTGCCTTCCCAATTGAAATTACGAAAGAAGACACCGAAACTTCGAAAATCTAATAAACGACTAAGCCACTGAAAGTGTGGCACAGAGCAAAGCAGCACTGAGAAATGGTACAGAGCATGGCAAAGCTGGAGGAGGCGTTACGAAGCTCAACAGCTCTATGTAAACACGCGATAATCGAATTAAGCGCTATGTAGCATTGCGACGATACGGAAAGAGCAGAACAATAATTAGCCGTTGAAAAAGAAGTGTTGCAAAGACGAGTACTCTATTGCAAGTGTGCCAGTAGTTGATATACATGAGACAGATGGGAATTGGCAGGTGCAAGGCAGGACAGAGAAGTGCGTCGTCGCGTGGATGGGAAAGTGTGGGACAGTGAAGTTATTGGACAGGGCACGGCTTGCTGGGGCTGCAGAAAATAGAAAAGACCTGTGAGTTTAATGGCAGACGCCCCTCTGTAGAGAGAGAGAGAGAGAAAGAGCGAGAGAGAGAGAGAGAGAGAGAGAGAGATAGAGAGAGAGAGAGAGAGAGAGAGAGAGAGAGAGAGAGAGAGAGAGAGAGAGAGAGAGAGAGAGAGAGAGAGAGAGAGAGAGAGAGAGAGAGAGAGAGAGAGAGAGAGAGAAAGTGGCGAGGGAAATTTTGAAGAAATCTTAGCAGTTCTCAATCCTGAAAAAATTCTGTGAAATTTCCAACTTATGTGTCAGGTATTTTACTTGAACTTGTTGAAATTGGCCCACCTGCAAGAATTGTTTACTGCAGACCCCTGATGTATATGTTGGTTCATCAGACCACCTTTACTACACTAGTTGTTCCTACAGCTCGAAGGTGAAGAATATAATCGCTCTCTGCTCAGAGCTGGGAGCCACAACGCTAGCATGTGAACAGCTCAGAGCTGCTCTCATCCTTGCCCCAGAGGGACGTGAACACCCGAGCAAACGCCATCACCAGACGCCGAAAACCATTTCGCTGCTAAGATGCAAGTTCCTGAGCCTTAACAACTTGGTATCTCTTGATCAAGCACTCTGTCAAAGTTGTCTCAAATGCTTATTCAACATGTTGAAGCTCACCATTTCCTTAAGATACTCGACATAGTATCAAGTGTCTAAAAGATTTGGTGTCTGATGCTATCCGGCAGTGTGGGGCCGGATAGAGGCAGCTCAAGATTATTTCGCAGTAGTGTGGGCCTTCTGGCTCTGCCTCCTACATTCCTCAACTCAACCAGTTCAAGGAATTTGTGTCTCCCCAAGCAAGACGGCAAATGTAGTTCAAGCACACAAAAACAAGTATCATTTAATGGTTGGTAACTATGGACCATTGTCACTACTTTTAAATGCTGGCAACCTTTTTGATGCAACCCGTAGCAGCTCTCTAGCTCAAAAGGTACCTATTTACTGCTATTTGTTTGAACAGGTGCATTAGAGGAAAAGAAACTTCTACCAATATGTTTCTGACCCAGCGAGAAATCGAACCTTGGTTCTTAGGATTGAAACACCCGAGCGCTGGCCACTCAGCCTCAAGACCGTGTATGTGTGTGTGTCTACTCACCTATTTGTGACTGCAGGATCGAGCTCTACCTCTTGGACCCCTTTTGTGTGTGTGTGTGTGTGTGTGTGTGTGTGTGTGTGTGTGTGTGTGTGTGTGTGTGTGTGTGTGTGTGTGTGTGTGTGTGTGTGTGTGTGTGTGTGTGTGTGACCAACAGCAACAGCCAACCAGCTACAAGCTTGCCTCAGAACACAATTTTTTAGCCTATTCTGAATTAACGAAAAAATTATAACTAAAAATTACCTTCTGTTTACAATGTTCTTATCCGTTTATTGCTCGTGTTCGCATGGAAAAAGCACAAGTTGCTGATCTAGTTTGTCGAGGAAAAACGACTCTAGAAAATGTACATCAAATGAATCTTCCTTCAAAATGCTTTTGCTCTCTCTTTCTCTCTCTCTCTCTCTCTCTCTCTCTCTCTCTCTCTCTCTCTCTCTCTCTCTCTCTCTCTCTCTCTCTCTCTCTCTCTCTCTCTCTCTCTCTCTCTCTCTCTCTCTCTCTCTCTCTCTCTCTCTCTCTCTCTCTCTATCGCTCTCTTTCCCACTTTCTTACAAGTTTTTTCAATGGCATAGTATTGTAATTTATACTGAAGTAGATACTTTTAAGTATCATTTAATGATATTTAAAAGTTAGCATTCTGACACGTTTTAAGTTTTATTAATTAGCATCACTAATTAATGATATAATTATTAATTAATAATGCAAATTGAAGATTATTTGATAAAAAAATGAAAAAATTCCCTCTGAACTGTAATTATCCTCGGTCGCACAGCAAGTGGGCCGCTATCATGGGCCGAAACAGTCTATTAAGGGCAATATCAATCTATAAAAGGAACACAACAATCAATCAAATGACACAACAACCTTTCAAAGACACACAACAATCCATCAACTTCCGCAAAATATCTTTCAAACTCACGCAATAATGTATCAAGGGTCAGAACACTCAATCAAACACACGCAACAATTTATCAGGAGCAGCAACAATTTATCAAGGGCCTGAACAATCTATCAAAGGCCGCGCACGTAGTAATTGCTACCGCGAACAAGCTCATCGAGAGCGGTTGATGTCCAACCAAACAGATCTCTCGCACCAGGGATCTGAATTTTTTTTGCAATACTTTGCCTATAGTAATTGAGGAACATAGTAGAAGCTTAATATACACGTTCCCCACGTCAAGAAGCGACTCCCGAATGACTTGCCAGAATCAGAATCACTACAACTTTCCTGTCCAAGCACGGAAAGTATTTCGCTTAGTTCTCCGGCTGACTTAACCCGAAAAGGTTTTTCCTTAATATAAAATATTCAAGCGAATTCCCTACAATTGAGAAATGGGAAGATCGATTCAAGTTGAAAAACATTACGAGGAATTTATAGTTCATTAATCTGCGGTAAATGTTTGAAAAGAAATAGAATCTGCACTACATCTAGCCAGAAGAGAGGGATCATACATGCAATGTTCTTGTAGAATCTGTAATCAGCTTAATGAACACAGAACAAAGTAGATACAATCAATCACATATTAATAATAAAATAATATATCAAATAATCAAACTGACAGATATTCTTTCTTATTCTTAGGGTTAAACGGGTCTCTCTTTTTTCCCTTAGCCCAACCACTTGGGCTGGACGATAGGACGGTCTCGCTTCATGCAGGTTCAATCCCCGACCATCCAAGTGGTTGAGCTCCATTCCTTCCTCTCCCGTCCCATCCCAAATCCTTATCCTGACCCCTTCCCAGTGCTATAAAGTCGTAATGGCTTGGCGCTTTCTCCTGATAGTTCCCTTTCCTTGTCTCGTTCGTCACTCTCTGTCCTCCTCTCCCCTCTCTCTTTCTCTATCCCCATCTTTATCCCGTCTCATCCTCTCTCATTCCCTCTCCCCCACACCTTCCTTCTCCACCCGTAGAGTACCTTCTTCTTTCCTCACAATCCCTCCACTTTCATTACTCTCCATACACACCTATTTCCTTTCTTCTTCCTCATTCCCCACTCCTCCATTTTCTCCCTTCTCCCCATCCTCCTCCCTATCTTAACACAATAAGAGCAAGTGTCAGATTGTTTTTATAATTAATGAAATACTCAACAATAAAATAGTCACCTATTTGTTTGAATCTGTGTGAAGATGGTGGGTGTGTCTGCCGTAGGAGTGGGATAAGTGGTGACTTTATTGTTGTTACAAGTTTTATGGTGCTACGGCCAAAGTAAGAAAATCAAAATATTTCTATTCATTTTCTCATCATCAGTGAGAAATGTTGTATTTATATATAAGAAAAATAGTTGATTTTAATTTTTTGTTTACAAAATATTTACGATGGCAACCATCAGCTAGTGCCAAAAGTCGTCATAAGGCTCCTCAGTATGTCAATGTGGCACTTGGATTTTGGCCACTTGCTCCCACTTGAAATTTTAGCGATCCTCGAACAACCGATGTCCCTTATGTCCCATACACCGGACCTGTTTCCCTCCAAAGTTGGGACAGACTAACCCCAAGTGTTTGACCTCCAACTTTGGGCTGACAGACCTGCACTCACTCTTACAGTATATAAATGTATATAATATTAACAGGCTAGATATTTAAGTTATCACATTAAACCTAAAGAATTCGTTTCATATATATATTGCTGGCTTCCTTAACAATTATTGAAGTCTTCGTGAATATGACGGATCACATTAAAAGGCGTTTCCTGCTAGACTGTGCTTCTATATTTCATTTTCACAAGTCATATAAATTTCGGATTATTCTGTTGTCTTCATTCTCTATCCAAATTCAAGAGCGTTCTTCGGGATGGTGTGTCTCTCATTAATCAGGCTGGTCGGGCTGTGATGATCAATGTGGTCGATGTGAGGTTGGGCACTATCAACCTCTACAAGGTTATTATGACCATCACAAGAGCTTTCTCACCAAACTGCAAGTATACTTTAGTTCTGAATGTACTCCAAGACAAATAAACTCTCAGCGTATATACTCTGTAAAGGTCTATACGCCGCACGGTATAGACCAATATATTCATTTGATAAACGTATATACTTGCATACATACATATATTTATATTATCACATTAGGCCAATATATGTACATACAAAGAGTTATATACATATATCTGTATTTTCATATTTATCATGTATATTCTTAATATTTAAACAGATTTATATTTTCCGACGATATATATTCACATATGGATATATTCATATCCATATGGATGTGGTGGAGGCAGCGAGGTGAAAGACAGCTTGATGGTACGCCACTCTCCACAGGCTGCGCTAAATGGAGTCAGGGCCATGCCTGCACTACTTCGTTATAGAGCTGATGGCGATTTATCATTGAATTGAGTCCCTATCAGAGTTGGTGTTGGGAGCCCTGGAAGGGACGATGTGGTACCACGAATTGGAATTCTGTCGCATGCTCTGAGAGGGATGCTGCAGCAGGCTCGGGGAGGAATGCTGCGAAAAGCTCGGGTAAGGACGCTGTGGAAAGTTAGGAAAGGAATGCTCTGGTGGCCTTTGGGGTAGTGCTCTGGATGCTGTGGTAGGTTCATGAGCTGTATTAATGCTTGAAAGAAAGATTCATTTTGGATCTAAGAAAGTGAAACAGCCTGAAGAAAGGAACGTCGTTGGCCGTAACAAATTATTAGTTTTGTTTTCCGCATTGCTAGCCCCTCTAAGACTCATTAGGAGTGATCATTTTGGATTTGTGTGATTTTCTTTTTTTCTTATTTGTGGGTTTACTTTACATTGGTATATATATATATATATATATATATATATATATATATATATATATATATATATATATATATATATATATAAATATATATATATATATATATATATATATATATATATATATTTATATATATATATATATATATATAATATATATATATATATAATATATATATATATATATATATATATATATATATATATATATATAATATATATATATATATATATATATATATATATATATATATATATATATATATATATATATATATATATTTATTTATTTATATCAGCTCTTTATCAGCATTACCCTGAATTACCTCTCTCCTGATATTGACAAGTTAATTAAGTGTTCCCTGAGTAGGGCCGGAGAAAAAATAAAAGTGCTCGCTGGGCCTGCTAATTCCGTTTCCAGCGATAATGTTGGCAACAACCAATTAAGAATAATCTCTTTGTTATTCGAAATTCTGCTGTATATAATAGAATGAGTTAAGAGTAACTTTCATTGCTGGCGTCCGTGAGACAGGCCTTGTTATCGGCCGGAAATAACCAATTTTAGGATAATTTATTAACCTAATAATTTTATTATGAACATTGATTTAAATATGAACATAAAATTTGATTTTGAATTATGACAGTGTTTCACCTGTTGACGTGAATGACTTGTTAAAGTTTGCCTTTCAATAGGAACTGACTGTGGTGATTGACAGAAATGACAACAAGAATGTTTGATGGGCTGGAAGATGAAATTCAAATTACTCCAACAATTTTACCCCTTATAAGTTTAAGATTTTTTAATGAAAAAAAAAAAAACTTTAAATTTCGCTGGAACTGTAAATGAAATGCTCATACACATGCTGTGCTAGTGACTATCCCATAATCGCGTTCGTAAATAGGTCTGAACTTGTAATCGAAAACTATTTTTTATAATTATTATATTACATTATACTTTTATGTATAGTTAGGTCTAGCTTCGGGTAAGTTTGTTCTTTCAGTACTGCTGGCAAAATTTTTGTACCGCATTTCCATTAAGTGGGGGTGCTTTGAACATAATAAGTGGCCGAAGAACTGTTCGATAAATGTTCGAACGTTATCAGTTGTGAATTAAGTGTAAAGTGGTTGTTATCTTATTGACAGAGTATTAAGATGTTTTTGACCAATATTTATACCCAACCTTAGGTAATGCTCATTCTATTGGCTCCTGAGGGCTGTGTCCTGGCAAAATGCATTCCGTACAGTAGCATACTATATGCTGTACCTCTACATAGTATGTGACATATTCCTTACTTTGTAAAACTAGACTAACAGTCCACTTCGAGACGTATGAGAGTACCGAGGTTAATGTTGAATATTTGAGAAATCTGCGCTCCCTGATTTTCATCGAACTGCAGGCTGTCTCACACACTTTCCATACTTTGTGGCTTGCGTGCCATCTAGGTTAGCTTTTCTTTGGAGTAATGAAGCACTGTAAATTACGATATATTCCTCCTCCAAGACAGAAACATGAATGAGCAACTTAGCCCTTTTAATAACATATAAATACTATTTAGAATATATCACTAAATAAATAGGATATATATTAATAAATGTTGCAACAAGCAACAAAGCGTAATGCACTTTCCCGGAATTATTTCGTCTCTTCATCCTATACGCAAATTAGTCAAATCCCGGAATCAGTCTTTTCTGCCTGAAGCTAAGTTGGACAATCTGTAACAAATTAATTAAATAATAATGACACACCCACGTGTTACTCTATCACTCTGTGAGTGGTAAAAAGTTTCACTAACTAGTCTAGCACCGCTGCGCGCCAGTTGTGAGATTACTGGGTATTGGGATGTGAATTCGAATTTTTGCCTTCGACAAACAAATGCATACAATCCGGAGGCGTGAGCAAGACGCCAAGGTCTAGGTATTCCAGGTGGAGATGAAGGCCGGAATGATCATTTACTGCACAAGCAATACCGGACTTTCTACACTTAGGTCGTTCGCTTTGCAACTTGCTTGCAATCTAAACTAACAGGTAGTGGATTGGTCCTCACACTAAAATTTGTATTCAGTGCTTGAGCCCTGGGCTGATCCCGAGCCAACTCCAATTAATAACAACGTTGAGAAGCAATTTAGATGAACAATGGGGGCAGTAGTTCAAAATGAGGAATGACATCAATGGCACGTATAACAAAATAAATGAATTTATTCAACAACTTACTCTCTAATACACAGTGACCCACGTTAATTACATTACTAAGGAGTGTCGCCTCGACAACTGTCAAAACACCTGCTTGCAGCAAGAATCAGTTCCCATGACTGTGACAGGTGTAAGAGACAACAGTCTCGACCCACTGGAAGGTCATGAACTAACTCAACACTTCGTGAACGCTCATGGCAATTACAGCATTCGCCACTGTCAGTATGTAACAATCCGCTGGTTATGACTTGGCTCGTGCCTGACACAGGAATAACTAATATCTAAGCCTATCACGTTTCTAAGTTTTCAATAGTATGGTTCCAACATCCGTGTGTTGTAATTCTTATTCGGCACCAGTAAATCAATCAGGGAGATACACAAAAAACGAAGAGAGCAAACTTTAAAATAACGAGGGTAGTGCCTGCATGTTCAACAAGGGGAAACCTTGCACGTCTAACGAAGGTAGTGCCTGCATGTTCAACAAGGGGAAAGCTTGCACGTCTAACGAAGGTAGTGCCGGCATGTTCAACAAGGGGAAAGCTTGCACGTCTAACGAAGGTAGTGCCTGCATGTTCAACAAGGGGAAAGCTTGCACGTCTAACGAAGGTAGTGCCTGCATGTTCGACAAGGGTAAAGCTTGTAAAAGAGGGCTTTGCCCCTTCAAAGATAGGAATGACTTTAAACTAGGGAAAGTCGACGAGCGAATGGCCTTTATTCACTGAGGGAGAAGCCAACAAGTAGAGAATCTTCACGTCCATCGAGAAAGCCTTTACGTTTGACAAGGGTAGAGCCAGCGAGTGATGGCCTGCACTCTCAGCTGCGGAGGAAAAGGATGGGTGTAAGGGAAATTGTTCTGCTAAATTATAATGTTAAATTGATTTGTCGGATTTTACGGCCACCAAATATAAATTACCGCCTGGACTCACCTAGTTGGGCTTGCGGGGTAGAGCTTCGGCTCTTTGGCCCTGCCTCTCAAAAGTGACCAATGTGAAGTGATACCGCTGCTGGCGGTGCTTATATAATTCATGACTTTCCCTCTTCCCCCCCCCCACTTTATAAAGTATATTATCTCATGTAAAAATTTACACGCAAACACACACATAGATCCTTGTATACCACATAAGTTAGACCAATCCTGGAGTATGCAGCTCAAGCATGGAGTTAGGTAAAAATAGAAAATATTCAAGGATATGCTACCAGACTAGTCGATAGGTATGAATTACGAGGTAAGACTACAGGAATTAAACCTAATATTCGTGGAAAACAGAAGAATTAGGTGAGAAATGACCATCACATGCAAAATTTTCAGAGGAATTGACAGGGTGGACAAGAACCAACTATTTAGCATGAGGCGGAACACGAACAATGGGACACAGGTGAAAACTTAGTACTCACATGAGCCATAGAGACATTAGATTTTTTTTTAATGTCGGAGAAGTTAACAAATTGAATGCATTAGGCAGTGATGTAGAGGAGGAAGAGTCGATACACTGTTTCAAATGTAGATATGATAGAACCCAATAGAGTCAGGAACCTGTGCACCAGTTGATTGACAGTCAAGAGGCGGAACCAAATTGCCAAAGCTCAGTCCTCGCAAGTACAGCTAGGTGAGTACAGATCAAAGATGAGATCCACTCATATATATATGTATATATATATATATATATATATATATATATATATATATATATATATATATATATATATATATATATATATATATATATATATATATATATATATATATATATATATATATTATTAAATATGACCGAAAAAGTAAGATTAATAATTCTAACACGAATTTTCTCAATCTTTCGTACATTACGCTTCACTGTTGGAGGTAAATCAAAAATCACTTCTCCAAAATTCATTTTTATTTCTAGTCTGACGCGACACAGGCGCGTTTCGTAAAACTTATTACATTTTCAAAGACTTCACAAATACACAACTGATTAGAACGTATCTCTGATTTTATATCTACATTTGAGTGAGGTGGGAAGGGTGATGTGGCATTAACACAAGACAGAACAGGAGGGGATATTAATAGGGAATTAAAAGTATCAACACAAGACAGAACAGAAACAATGGGTATTGAATAGAAGTGTTTGTAGAAAGCCTATTGGTCCATATTTCTTGATGCTTCTATATTGGAGCGGAGTCTTGAGGTGGGTAGAATATAGTTGTGCAATAATTGGCTGTTGATTGCTGGTGTTGACTTCTTGATGTGTAGTGCCTCGCAAATGTAGTGCCTTTGCGAGGCACTACACATCAAGAAGTCAACACCAGCAATCAACAGCCAATTATTGCACAACTATATTCTACCCACCTCAAGACTCCGCTCCAATATAGAAGCATCAAGAAATATGGACCAATAGGCTTTCTACAAACACTTCTATTCAATACCCATTGTTTCTGTTCTGTCTTGTGTTGATACTTTTAATACCCTATTAATATCCCCTCCTGTTCTGTCTTGTGTTAATGCCACATCACCCTTCCCACCTCACTCAAATGTAGATATAAAATCAGAGATACGTTCTAATCAGTTGTGTATTTGTGAAGTCTTTGAAAATGTAATAAGTTTTACGAAACGCGCCTGTGTCGCGTCAGACTAGAAATAAAAATGAATTTTGGAGAAGTGATTTTTGATTTACCTCCAACAGTGAAGCGTAATGTACGAAAGATTGAGAAAATTCGTGTTAGAATTATTAATCTTACTTTTTCGGTCATATTTAATAATATATGTCTACAGGAAAGACTGCTACCAAAATATACTAATATATATATATATATATATGAATGAAAACTCACACCCCAGAAGTGACTCGAACCCATACTCCCAGAAGCAACGCAACTGGTAACTACAGGGCGCCTTAATCCGTTTGACCATCACGGCCGTCAAAAGGAAGTGATAGCCGAGGCTATTTGAGCCACTTCCCCGACGGCAACTCGGGGAAGTGGCTCAGGCTTACCATTCAGGTTTGTTCGCATTTGTGTTCCTCACGTGTGCCCCAAAGAATGAGGTGATTTGGTGAAATGCTATGCCCAAGATTACCATCCGAGTTGCCGTCGGGGAAGTGGCTCAAATAGCCTCGGCTATCACTTCCTTTTGACGGCCGTGATGGTCAAGCGGATTAAGGCGCCCTGTAGTTACCAGTTGCGTTGCTTCTGGGAGTATGGGTTCGAGTCACTTCTGGGGTGTGAGTTTTCATTCGCATATAGTCCTGGGGACCATTCAGGCTTGTTCGCATATATATATATATATATATATATATATATATATATATATATATATATATATATATATATATATATATATATATATATATATCCATCCAACTCATGGAACCTCAACTGAAAATAAAGGACAACAGAAAACTAGAAAAGGTCC
Source organism: Procambarus clarkii (assembly GCF_040958095.1). Taxonomy (NCBI): domain Eukaryota; kingdom Metazoa; phylum Arthropoda; class Malacostraca; order Decapoda; family Cambaridae; genus Procambarus; species Procambarus clarkii. The sequence continues at coordinate 19,923,685 of NC_091176.1, forward strand.
AAAAATATGCAAGAAGTATCGGTCCTGAAATGAAGGGTCTGAGCTAAAAGTAAAGAATGCAAGAACTGAACCCTACCACTCTGGAGCAAAGGAGAAATTGGACTTGATAAAACATATAAGATTCAAAGGGGAAATTAACAAAGAATAAAAGCAGCGTAGGAACGAAGCTTAGGAACAGCAGAACGAGGGATCATTCAGGCAAACTAGAGAACCAATTTGCCAGAGAAACTTCACAGAGAATATTTTCAGTGTTAATGCTGTCTTTAAGTGAGAAAGGTCAGACACAGAACTCGTTGAAGCTAATTCGATTCAAAATTGTAATTATAAATATGATAAAAGAACGTGATAAATGAGTTCATTTCGTTAATTTACGAACTGTTTAAAGAGAGGGACAGGAGTTTAATTATGCACTGCAAGCACATCCAAGTGAGTACATCTAGGTTAGTACATCAAAGTGAGCACTTCTAGGTGAGTATATCTAGGTTAGTACATCAAGGTGAGTACATCTAGGTGAGTATATCTAGGTTAGTACATCTAGATGAATACATCCATGTGAGTACATCTAGGTGAGTTCATCTAGGTGAGAGCACCCAGGTGAGTACATTTAGGTGAGTGCCCCACAGGATATACATGGCCAGGTTCACAGAGAAGAAGGCGTCCGGGAAACTGGCAATGAATCTAAACTTTGTAAAACACTCTCAGTTGTCATGGTCCTGAGTTTGAAAAGCCAGAAACCTAAAACAAAATAACAAAAATTAAAATAATGTAAATGAATTGAAATTGCAAACGTTGAACACAACATAGATGAAGAGACATGGTCACGACATTCAAAATTCAAAGAGATATGTAAAGTATGCATGGACAGACTCGTTCATATTTGGATAAATAGAGTGAGAGGATACATGTAAAAATTAAAAAGTCAAGTAGCAGAAAAATAAGGAAACTTTCCTTATGAGTGCGAATAGTTAGCACATTAAATGCGTTGTTAGAAAAGCTCTTAAACGTACCAGATATTTAAAAAAATAGTAGCCTTTGATTTACCTTAATTGTTTACCTCATCTAAGAAGTTGCATAATGCAGTAAGTCATCAATACATGGTTAAACATCTGGGTTTTACATAAAACATCCCAAGAACCTGAGAGAACAATCACCTTACATTGACTGGTGCACTTGTGGTGGTTACTGAAGACTACTCAAGAGTCCTTCTTAAGCTTTTTCTAGGCTAGATGTTTTCCAATATTGTTAATTAATGTTTGGTATAATTATTACCAAATTAAATTGCTTCATGTATATATATATATATATATATATATATATATATATATATATATATATATATATATATATATATATATATATATATATATATATATATATATATATGTATTGCTCAATTGAATAAATTTGTATTGCTTCACTTATATATTCGTATTGCTTCACTTATATATCTATATTGCTTCACGTATATATCTGCATTGCATCACATATATATACTTATTGCTCAAATGTATATATCTGAATTGCCTCACTTATTTATCTGTATTGATTCACTTATATATATGTATTGCTTCACTTATATCTCTATATTGCTTCATCTATATCTATGCATTGCTTCACCTATTTCTATGTATTGCTTCACCTATATTGTATTGCATTGCGTCGCGTATTTACCTGTATTGATTCGCGTGTATACCTGTATTGATTCACGTGTATATCTGCATTGATTCACTATATATCGGTATTACTACACGTATATATGTAATGCTTCATGTAGTTATCTATATTGCTTCACGTATATTGTTTCACGTATGTCTGTACGTGAAAGAATTATCATTTGATACTTCTTTATAGTTTTGTTAAAGGTTCCCGCCAATTAAACCTGGATTTTGCGTCTGATAATTTTCAAATACCGCACGGGAGCTGGTCGGGTTAACATGTTTATATAAAGATTTTTTTTGCGTATTTTAATATGGCACGATTGACAGTTTCACTAATACACACTTCTGCTATTCTTTAACGCTAAAGTAATAATCGGGTTATTGGGTTTGTTTGACAAGCGATTAAGAGACAGATATTGAGGTGTTTATGTTTGACAGTGATTTATATCGAAACAGACACTGATGTATGTTTATTACATAGTCCCTAAGGACATCCAGAAGTAATTCAGAAAAACAAAATCCCACGCAAAAACTTTATTCTAAAAAACGTAACAGATAAAAAGCATGATCACCCGAACAGACGAAATGCCCTCAGCGTCACTGTGCTGGATTCCCCAGCATCAAGAAGCTGTTAAGATGATGAGATGTAAGTAATCTTCCTCTCCGTAAGTGATGCTTCGAGGCTCCGGTCTTGCCTACCCAAATATCCCACAACTCTCAATTCTAATTTCGTTGAAATGGAAGCTGCCCATTTAGGAAAACTCTTGAGCACCAGCCTATTGCATAGGCCGCTGAATTGGCAGATAGATGGTCCATATATCAGTGAAGTGCACTGCAAGAAAGTTTTGGGAGAAGAGGAAAAGGTTAGATATTAACTGGTAGACTTTTAGTTGAATAGAAACTAAATAGGATTTTGAATGAAGGCTAAAAATTGCTTATAAATATACAAATAGGAAACAGGGAGATTGATGCCACTAACACTTGGAGCGGTAAACTTCTGTTCAGTCGTTAGCCATCTTCCTTATGATTATCGTGACTAACTTTTTTCTTCGTTACAATCATCAACAACCATCTCCCCCATAACTACCATCAACAACCATCTCCCCCATAACTACCATCAACAACCATCTCCCCCATAACTACCATCAACAACCATCTCCACCATAACTACCATCAACAACCATCTCCCCCATAACTACCATCAACTACTATCTCCCTCTATAATTACCATCAACAACCATCTCCCACTGAAACAACCATCAACAACCATCTCCCCTTATAACTACCGTCAACAACCATCTCCCCCATAACTACAATCAACATCCATCTCCCCCATAACTACCACCAACAACCATCTCCCCCATAACTACCACCAACAACCATCTCCCCCTGAAACAACCATCAACAACCATCCCTTCATAATTACCATCACCAACCATCTTCCCAATAACATCCATCAACAACAATATCTATATAACTATTATCTCAGTGACTAGAGACCCAGCTTGAGGCACTAGAGACCCAGCTTCAGTCATCAGAAACCCAGCTTCATTCATCAGAGACCCAATAACATGCACTATAGACCAAGCCACACAACGTGGGCGATACATCAGTCACAAGAAAATGTCATGTTAGTCAATGATTGTCCTTCTCTGGTGTTGTGTGGTGATTACGTCACACAGCTGGGTGCTCATGAGCGCTGATATTGGTGCTCGACTAGAGATCGCAGAGAGAGAGAAAGAGAGAGAGAGAGAGAGAGAGAGAGAGAGAGAGAGAGAGAGAGAGAGAGAGAGAGAGAGAGAGAGAGAGAGAGAGAGAGAGAGAGAGAGAGAGAGAGAGAGAGAGTTGGTTATCTCACCAGGAACGTGAATAACTACAGATGAGTTATCTTGCGTGGTACTTGCGTGTGAGCGTGGTACATGGTCCAGTCGTTGAGCACAGGAAAGGGCATTATCAAGTGTATATTTTACTTTAGCATGAATCATCTAACCTAAGAATCCACGTCTATACAATAGGAGGCAATGTCTGATTGTCTGTTTTCTTGTCAGTCCTAAGTTGGAGGCCAGACGCTTAGGGCAAGCCTCAACTAAATTTGTAGGGAGATTGGTGTGGGCGTTTGGGACGGATATAAGCTGGTCGGGGTAGCCCTAAGATAAATTGTTTATGAAATATGTTGTTAAATATGACCGAAAAAGTAGGATTAATAATTCTAACACGAATTCTCTCAATATTTCTTTTAACTGTCGATGGTAAATGAAAAATTAATTCTCCAAAATTCATTTTCATTTCTAGTCTGACGCGACGCTTGAACGCGTTTCGTAATAACTTATTACTTTTTCAAAGACTTTAGTTTCCACACACAACTGTAACCTGAGAACACTAAAAAGAGTCATACCTATACTAACACTAAACATCTAATCCGTCATACTTATACTTGCATTTGGGGTAAAGTAATATGGTGCAACAGTTTTGGATGAGATGAACAAACTTTTGACAAATACAAGTCAGAACACGAAACTATGGGTGATAATTGGATATAAGAACATAAGAATGAAAGTAACTGCTGAGGATCTATTGGCCCATACTTCCTCTTGATGCTTCTATATTGGTTCGAAGCCTTGAAGTGGGTAGAATATAGTTGTGCATTAATTGGCTGTTGATTGCTGGTGTTGACTTTTTGATGTGTAGTGCCTCGCTGATGTCGAGCCGCCTGCTATCGCTGTATCTATCGATGATTTCTGTGTTGTTGGTTAAGACTTCTCTGGTGATGGTCTGGTTGTGAGAGGAGCTTATATGTTCCTTTATGGAGCCCTGTTGTTTATGCATTGTTAATTGCCTGGAAAGAGACGTTGTTGTCTTGCCAATATACTGAGTTCTTTGGGACTTACTGTCCCCAAGTGGGCATTTGAAGGCATAGACGACGTTGGTTTCCTTCAAGGCATTCTGCTTTGTTCCTGGAGAGTTTTTCATGAGTAGATTGACCTTTTTTTTTGTTTTATAGTAAATCATCAATTGTATTTTCTGTTTTTTGTCTGTAGAGATAACGTTCCTATCAACAATATCTTTCAGGTCCCTTTCCTCCCTTTTATGAGCTGTCGAGAAGTTCCTGTAAAATAGTCTAATAGGGGGTACAAGTGTTGTGTTAGTAATTCTTCAGAGGTTGCATGACGTTTTACCTTTCTTCTTATGATGTCTTCAACAAAACCATTGGATCTTTTGTTGAAGACTAGAACCTCCCACGTTGGGTTACCACTGTGACTCATATACGAGCACACGTGAGTTACACTGTCTTCCCCTTTGTCAGTTACTCGAGATTTCACCTTTATCTCTGCTTCCTGTGAAATCACACGTGCAGATATTTCACCCTGCTTGTATCCCTCATACAACACATGTGGTCTCGGCTTAGTCCTCGTACTGTTGCTGGTGTCCTTAATCCTGTATCCTTCTGATGGTAAGTAAATCCTTTGACACGTGTAATACTCTGTGATTCTGATTTGTTGTATTACTGGTGTTAAAGAAGACTGTTACTGTAGGACATAGGAAATAGAAGCCTTGCTTTAGAGCCCGTAAAGCAATCTTCTTCCTGTCGCTGGCTCTCGGCTTCTCAGGGAACCTCCACGATTCTTTGACGTCATCATTTGTTGACCAATCACAGCAGTTAAGTCTTCCCGCCTTTCCTGTGAACTCCTCTGATTTGTAGTGACATGTAGGCACCTCGTGACGTCATGTGTAGTTTCACCGCGTCTCGCCAGAGTACCATACTCTCTCCGATGAGTATAGGAGAGCCTTGTGGTCAGCTTCCAACCGTTTAGGGGGGGGGGGGTGATCCTGTCCCCCCCCCCCACCCTTACCTCCTTGTAGCAAAGATTTCTCCCTTTGCCAAAGGATACCTTCCCCCCTGTTAGATGCAGTTTAATGCTGACAAATGTAAGGTTTTGAGGCTAGGTAATGATGACAGAGTTGCAAGATACGAGCTGGATGGTGTTGAGATTGCGAAGTCGGATTGCAAAAGGGATCTGGGAGGTATGATTAGTTAGAATTTACAACAAAAAAATCAATGCATAAATCTTCGTTTTAAGGCAAATAGGACATTGGGATTTATTAATCGAAACGTTAGTAATAAGACACCTGGTGTTGTTCTTCAGCTATATCATTATCTGGTTAGGCCCCATTTAGATTATGCAGTTCAGTTTTGGTGGCCGTACTATTGAATAGATATAAATTCACTAGAACGCATCCAGCGAAGGATGACAAAGTTAATCCCCAAATCTGAAATCCTGTCAAATGAAGAAAGATTGACAAAGCCTAAATTACATTCTCTAGAAAACCGAAGAATTAGGGTTGACATTATAGAGGTGTATAAGTGGATGAAGGGGCATAACAAAGGGGATTTTAATAGGGTATTAACAGTATCAACACAAGACAGAATACGAAACAATGAGTATAAATTGGATAAGTTTAAAGTTAGGAAAAACCTGAGTAAATACTGGTTCAGTAACAGGGTTGTTGATTTGTGGAACCAATTACCACGTAACGTGGTGTATGTGGGGTCCCTTGATTGTTTCAAACGTTGGTTGGACATGTATATGAGTGGGATTGGGTGGTTACATATAGAAGCTGCCTCGTATGGGCCAATAGGCCTTATGCAGTTACCTTCATTCTTAAGATCTTATGTTCTTATGTACTGTGGCTGTTGCGACTCCACTGCAGCAGATCCGGACATCCCAGGTCAGAACCAATAAATTTGTGCAATGAGAGTTTCCACTCTCACACCCTGACGTGTTATTCTGTCACTCAGGTGATACTCTATCACTCAGATGCTACTCTATTACTCAGGTGTTAATCTAACACTCAGGTGTTACTCTATTACTCAGGTGTTATTCTATCACTCAGGTGTTACTCTTTTACTCAGGTGTTATTCTATCACTCAGGTGTTACTCTGTTACTCAGGTGTTATTCTATCACTCAGGTGTTTTTCTATTACTCAGGTGTTATTCTATCACTCAGGTGTTACTCTGTTACTCAGGTGTTATTCTATCACTCAGGTGTTACTCTGTTACTCAGGTGTTATTCTATCACTCAGGTGTTACTCTATTACTCAGGTGTTATTCTAACACTCAGGTGTTACTCTATTACTCAGGTGTTATTCTATCACTCAGGTGTTACTCTTTTACTCAGGTGTTATTCTATCACTCAGGTGTTACTCTGTTACTCAGGTGTTATTCTATCACTCAGGTGTTACTCTGTTACTCAGGTGTTACTGTATCATTCATATTTTACTTCAAGGAGCACAAACAATGAACGATGTCAAGACTTTGGAGACATTATATTCATCACTCACAATATTGTTGTGTATTTGTGACGGAACCACTTGGTAGAGCGACGTTCTCCCTTCATGCAGGTCGGCGTTCAATCCCTGACCGTCCAAATGGTTGGGCACCATTCCTTCCATCCCTCCCCTCCCCCTCTTCCCTCACACCATCCCAGCCCAAATCCTTATTCTCATCCTTTCCAAGTGCTATATAGTCGTAATGGCTTAACGAGTACTCCTGATAATTGCCTAGCCTTGGAATAGGAATTTCGAAACTTGCTATAAATACAATTGCAATTTTCTGGGAAAATAAAAAAATTTCACGAACGTGTTAGGAACTTGAGTAATTGGTACCCCAGTGTGGAGGAATGATTTTGCAGCAAATTTTCAGGGAAATATTCCCGTTAATGTATTATCTTGTAGCTTTAGAAGCTGCCCGGGCTGTCATCTACTGCTGAACAGTTCCCTGACTTGAAGAATCAGCAGCCCACATGCTATGTCGCCTGACGTGTTGATCCTTGTGCAATTCTTTTTTTTATCTGATTTGCTCGTGTTGTGAAATAAACGACCCTGCGTATTTGCATAGGGTTTCCTCGACAAGGAGAACAACAGTGGGCAAGTCTTAATAGCACTCACTACCACGTTAGGTGGTGTATCTCCCACTCCCACGTTTAGTGGTATATCTCTCACTCCCACGTTCCGTGAAGTATTTCCCACTCCCACGTACGTTATGAAGTGTACACAAAGCCTCTGCGACTGATCGTTCTTCTCACGCCATTTGCAGTTGAACTAAATGCACGATGTTCTACTTGACAGCTTCCATAGATTGGCTCATATGTTGCAACAATCGTCCTCCTTACTAAATTCGGTCAACACAGCCGGCTTCAGCCCATGACGTCATTCAAGTTCACCTTCTTTCGTGAATGAAAAAGTGGATGGAGTACCCCTAATTAATCAAAATTTTAAGAGGAATTCTGGGATTGGTGGGAAAATGTATATCTATCTATCTTGGATATCTGAATTGGCCATTCAAATATTTTTTATGTTAATATTCGATCTGTCTAACGATTGACCAACTATTCCAAATTCAATGCAACATTGTTAGTGATTAAAACACCTGCAAACTAATATATCGTGTAATTTCAATACAAACATAACAGATTAAACCAATTTAGAAGCAAGATAGACACCAGACAACATGAAATTAACACAGCTCAGATGAGAAGACGTTGATATTTCGTAGCACTTAGTAGCTAAGGCTAACTCCATATCCAGCTTCAAGTGTAAATATTGTATGAAGCAAATGGAAGCAATGACAATTGAAAGGCGCGACCCATGTGATGGAGCTCACTCTGCATTCAGATATAGAAAAGTACACTCAAAAACCTCCTAACAATAAACTGTTGGGTAGACTGTCGATTCTTAATAGATAGGATGTTAAGAATAATCATCTCATCTGATCAAGGATGATATCAATCATTCAATCAGTTTATGAGTTGTTGGCAATGGAATGAACTAGATAGTACAAATAGCAAAAACAAAAGAGATAGTAGAAGCAAATTATATTCACTGGATAAAACTAAATATGATGGGGAAAGTGTACATCAAAAGCCATAATATTAAAAATATCTCCCAGGTCAAACACCTGGGAGACAGGGAGCCAGGACCTGGAGCTTGATACTAGAGAAACAAGTAGGTGACTACAATCATACAACCACATGTAATAAATCATTCCTTTTTCACGTCAGTTACATTTTAATTCTTTGCTGAAATCAAATGGAAACATTAATTCGTCGAATGTTTCAGTTTTGAAAAATTTCCGTTCAGTGTAATTTTCAGAAAACTATATACCGGATGCATATTGAAACAGGTGCCTGATGTAATATAGATACAGCAGTGAACTAAATGTAACATTTCTGTAACTTTTTACTGTAGTGGAAGAGTGGGGTGCAACACTCTTCCACTACACTACACCATTAATCACTTTCAGTGATGAATGGTGGTGTAGTGTAGACAGGTACAAGAGGTGTGGTGTCAACGCCTACGTCAACCGTGCTTTCAGCCACAGCCCAGGATGGAAGCAGGTCAATGAAGAACTTTGTAGGGTAAGGCAGGTCCTAGTCAACAACTGCTTCTCTAAGGGTTTTGTTGAAGACAGCATAAAAAGAAAGGTGAAACGCCATGCAACCTCTGAAGAGACAAATAACACAACACATGTACCCCCCTATACGACTATTTTACAGGACCTTCTTTTCGACGGCTCATAAAACAGAGGAAAGGGTCCTGAAAGATATTGTTAATAGGAACGTTATCCCTACAGACAAAAATCAGAAAATACATTTGACGATTTACTATAAAACCAAAAAATGGCCAACCTACTCATGAAGAACTCTCCAGACACCAAGCATAACCCCTTGAAGGAAATCAACGTCGTCTATCTGCTTTGTGTCTGGAGAATTTCTCATGAGTAGGCTGGCAGTTTTCTTGCATTTATAGTAAATCGTCAATTGTATCCTCTGGTTTTTGTCTGTAGGGATAACGTTTCTATTAACAATATCTTTCAGGACCCTTTCCTCCGTTTTATGAGCTGTGGAAAAGAAGTTCCTGTAAAAGAGTCTAATAGGGGGTATAGGTGTTGTGTTAGTTGTCTCTTCAGAGGTTGCATGGCGTTTCACCTTCCTTTTTATGATGTCTTCAACGAAACCATTGGAGAAGCCGTTGTTGACTAGGACCTGCCTTACCCTACAGAGCTCTTCATCGACTTGCTTCCAACCTGAGCTGTGGCTGAGAGCACGGTCGACATAAGCGTTAACAACAATCCTCTTGTACCTGTCTGGGCAGTCACTGTTGGCATTGAGGCACATTCCTATGTTTGTTTCCTTAGTGTAGACTGTAGTGTGGAAACCTCTGCTCCTTTCCATGACTGTTACATCTAGAAAGAGCAGCTTCCCATCCTTTTCCATCTCGTAAGTGAAACACGGAACTCTGCTCAAACGCCTCCTTCAGCTCCTGCAGATGTCTGACATCAGGTACCTGTGTAAAAATGTCGTCAACACACCTGCAGTATATGGCCGGTTTCAAGTTCATGTCGACTAAAACCTTTTGCTCGATGGTACCCATGTAGAGGTTCGCAAACAGGACACCTAGGGGAGAACCCATGGCGGCCCCATCTACTTGCTTATACATGTGCCCATCCGGGCTCAAGAAGGGTGCCTCTTTAGTACATCCTTGGCCTCATGTGTGTGTCTCAGTACACCCGTGGCCTCATGTGTGTGTCTCAGTACACCCCTGGCCTCATGTGTGTGTCTCAGTACACCCGTGGCCTCATGTGTGTGTCTCAGTACACCCCTGGCCTCATGTGTGTCTCAGTACACCCCTGGCCTCATGTGTGTGTCTCAGTACACCCCTGGCCTCATGTGTGTGTCTCAGTACACCCGTGGCCTCATGTGTGTGTCTCAGTACACCCCTGGCCTCATGTGTGTGTCTCAGTACACCCCTGGCCTCATGTGTGTGTCTCAGTACACCCGTGGCCTCATGTGTGTGTCTCAGTACACCCCTGGCCTCTTTTGTGTGTCTCAGTACACCCCGTGGCCTCATTGTGTGTGTCTCAGTACACCCCTGGGCCTCATGTGTGTGTCTCAGTACACCCCTGGCCTCATGTGTGTGTCTCAGTACACCCGTGGCCTCATGTGTGTGTCTCAGTACACCCCTGGCCTCATGTGTGTGTCTCAGTACACCCCTGGCCTCATGTGTGTGTCTCAGTACACCCGTGGCCTCATGTGTGTGTCTCAGTACACCCCTGGCCTCATGTGTGTGTCTCAGTACACCCTTGGCGTCTGATGTGACTCAGTTCACTCACTGTACCACTGACAATAAAACACTGGTAACACAGCACTGAGGGAAGCACCCCACACCTCACCTGAAGGTAACACCTCACAACACTGATTGTAACATTAACAACATAACACTGACGGCAACACACCACAACACTGGAGGTAACACTGACAGCACAACACTGGCAGTAACACTGAGAACACAACACTGGCGGTAACACTGACAACACAACACTGGCAGTATCACTGACAACATTTCACTAATGGCAGATTAGTGGAATCTCTTCTATAAACTCACATTGATATTACCAATTTCGAGAGTAAATAATGACAATCGTCATCCACAATCGATGGCTAACGATGCCCTCTGCTAGCTAACTGCAGCTCCAATTGGATGCTAGAAAAAACAGTTACACATGACTTAACTACATGAATTAAATATAAACTCAATTAGACTACATCACTGAGACATTAAGGAAATCATGTTACACGCTTCGATCATTGCCACCTTCGTTGGATGATACTGGTTAGACGTGAACTAATTATCATGTCGTAAACCCGTTCCACACTTATCATTAGCTATGTTATATTCGTTTTGTTAATGAGACATCTGCATTCTCTTCCCGTTTCTTCTGCTTCAGGTATGAACGTTATATATATATGTTAATATATATATACTCTGCAATGCGTGAGCGTTGCCGAATCATAGCAACCTTTCACTGTCTCCCGGTACTCCCCACAATTCCCCCTTTCCAGGTCCCCTTGTCGTCCCAACCATTCCCCTCCTCAACCGTCCCCTCGTCCTCCCCAACATCTTCCACTCCCCCCTCCCCCCGTCCTTTCGTCCTCCCCACCATCCCTCATTTCCCTGTCTCCTTGTCATCCTCACGATTCTCCATTCCCCTGTCCCCTCGTTCCCACCATCCCCAACTCCCCTGTCCTCTCGTTCTCCCCATTATTCCCCACTACCTCATCCAATGCATTTGCCAGGAGCACTCTGCAACTGGTGCCTGGGGACCATTCAGGCTTGTTCGCATTTGTGTTCCTCACGTGTGTCCCAAAGAATGAGGTGATTTGATAAAATACTATGCCCAAGATTACCATCAGAGTGCCGGCAGGAGGATGGGGAATTAGCTTCGGCTCCGACTACCTCGGCTACCGGCTAGGGAGCCGGTCGGCCGAGCGGACAGCATTCTGGACTTGTGAACCTGTGGTCCTGGGTTCGATCCCAGGCGCCGGCGAGAAACAGTGAGCAGAGTTTCTTTCACCCTATGCCCCTGTTACCTAGCAGTAAATAGGTACCTGGGTGTTAGTCAGCTGTCACGGGCTGCTTCCTAGGGGTTGAAGGCCTGGTCGAGGACCGGGCCGCGGGGACACTAAAAAAAATCCCCGAAATCATCTCCAGATAACCATCGTCTTTTGTCTGGTCGTGATGGTCGAGTGGTTAAGTTTCCTGTACACCAGAAGAAGAGTGCTCCTGGCAGTATGGGTTCGAGTCATTTCTGGGGTGTAAGTTTTCAATTTTATATATATATATATATATATATATATATATATATATATATATATATATATATATATATATATATATATATATTATATATATATATATATATATATATATATATATATATATATATATATATATATATATATATATTATATATATATATATATATATATATATATATATATATATATATATATATATATATATATGTGTGTGTATATATAGGTAGGTTAGGTAGTCGAAAAACAATTAATTCATGAAAACTTGGCTTATTAGGCAAATCGGGCCTTGCATAGGAGGCTGAAAAGTGCGTTCTGGCTACTAGGTACGACATATATAATATTATATATATATATATATATATATATATATATATATATATATATATATATATATATATATATATATATATATATATATATATATATATATATATATATATATATATATATATATATGCGAACAAGCCAGAATGGTCCCCTGGACAATATGCAACTGAAAACTCACACCCCAGAAGTGACTCGAACCCATACTCCCAGAAGCAACGCAACTGGTATGTACAAGACGCCTTAATCCACTTGACCATCACGACCGGACTAATGAGGTGATAGCCGAGGCTATTTGAACCACCCCACCGCCGGCACTCGGATAGTTATCTTGGGCATAGCATTTTACCAAATCACCTCATTCTTAGGGGCACACGTGAGGACCATTGTCCAGGGGACCATTCTGGCTTGTTCGCATTTGTGTTCCTCACGTGTGCCCCTAAGAATGAGGTGATTTGGTAAAATGCTTTGCCCAAGATAACTATCCGAGTGCCGGCGGTGGGGTGGTTCAAATAGCCTCGGCTATCACCTCATTAGTCCGGTCGTGATGGTCAAGTGGATTAAGGCGTCTTGTACATACCAGTTGCGTTGCTTCTGGGAGTATGGGTTCGAGTCACTTCTGGGGTGTGAGTTTTCAGTTGCATATTGTCCAGGGGACCATTCTGGCTTGTTCGCATTTGTGTTCCTCACGTGTGCCCCTAAGAATGAGGTGATTTGGTAAAATGCTATGCCCAAGATAACTATCCGAGTGCCGGCGGTGGGGTGGTTCAAATAGCCTCGGCTATCACCTCATTAGTCCGGTCGTGATGGTCAAGTGGATTAAGGCGTCTTGTACATACCAGTTGCGTTGCTTCTGGGAGTATGGGTTCGAGTCACTTCTGGGGTGTGAGTTTTCAGTTATATATATATATATATATATATATATATATATATATATATATATATATATATATATATATATATATATATATATATATATAAAGTTAGATAAATATACACACATACCAAAATAATAGGGGTGGTAGGAGAAGAAAATATCAAAGTGTTCAGTGAGGATCCACAAGGTTTTCTCTGAGTACTCTTTATTTTCTTCTCCGAGGCTATGGGTCCCTACACTTGCACCAGAGGTGGTACCCCTTCTAGGTTAAAATATATATATATATTATATATATATATATATATATATATATATATATATATATATATATATAATAAAGAAAATAAATATTTTTTACTTTGAGTTTGGTCTAATCCTATTTCTCAAGAAATAGTTGATCTACATTGGTAAAGTCGAGGGTGAAGTCGTGAGGCTCTCCGTAGTCGTACTCCTCCTGCTTGCCTCGGCACCTTTAAAATGTTCACTCTGCAACCTTGGAGTCTTTGGGGGGATGGCCTGGTAAATTTCGTCGACGAATGTGGTCATATTTTCCGCGTATTGGTATACAAGCGTGGCCAAGAGGTAAAAAAAATTACTTGAATTGGAAGGAAGCGAAAATATGAAATCGAGGCTCCTTATTCAGAAGGCTGGAAAAAAGTTAGTGGTGGAACTTGATCACTAGGAGAAACTATATATATATTTTTCATTTTTTAAATGCTAAAAAACTATACTTTTAATTTTATTAAACTTTTGGAGAGATGTATAAGCTTATACATCTGATACAAATATGTGTACTCACACACACACACGTGTGTGTGTGTGTGTGTGTGTGTGTGTGTGTGTGTGTGTGTGTGTGTGTGTGTGTGTGTGTGTGTGTGTGTGTGTGTGTGTGTGTGTGTGTGTGTGTGTGTGTGTGTGTGTGTGTGTGTGTGTGTGTGTGTGTGTGTGTGTGTACTCACCTATATGTACTCACCTATATGTGCTTGCAGGATCGAGCATTGACTCTTGGATCCCGCCTTTCTAGCTATCGGTTGTTTACAGCAATGACTCCTGTCCCATTTCCCTATCATACCTAGTTTTAAAAGTATGAATAGTATTTGCTTCCACAACCTGTTCCCCAAGTGCATTCCATTTTTCTACTACTCTCACGCTAAAAGAAAACTTCCTAACATCTCTGTGACTCATCTGAGTTTCCAGTTTCCACCCATGTCCCCTCGTTCTGTTATTATTACGTGTGAACATTTCATCTATTTCCACTTTGTCAATTCCCCTGAGTATTTTATATGTCCCTATCATATCTCCTCTCTCCCTTCTTTTCTCTAGTGTCGTAAGGTTCAGTTCCTTCAGCCGCTCTTCATATCCCATCCCTCGTAGCTCTGGGACAAGCCTCGTCGCAAACCTCTGAACCTTCTCCAGTTTCTTTATGTGTTTCTTCAGGTGGGGGCTCCATGATGGCGCGGCATACTCTAAGACGGGTCTCACGTAGGCAGTGTAAAGCGCCCTAAAAGCTTCCTCATTTAGGTTTCTGAATGATGTTCTAATTTTCGCCAGTGTAGAGTACGCTGCTGTCGTTATCCTATTTATATGTGCCTCAGGAGTTAGATTAGGTGTCACATCCACATCCCTCCCATTGTGTGTGTGTGTGTGTGTGTGTGTGTGTGTGTGTGTGTGTGTGTGTGTGTGTGTGTGTGTGTGTGTGTGTGTGTGTGTGTGTACCAGTGCCATAAAGCAGTAAACGTGCGGTCATAAGACAGAGGGTCCTCGCTCCGTCGTCAGTTACCGCACTATTAACATACAGTATATCAGTATGAACGCCTCTTCCTAGCCCCCTCTGAGTGTGTCATGACTGCGGCAGACTACACACAGGTCACACTAGCGGCCTCCCCCACCCACTAGTGTGTCATTACTGCTGCAGACTACACACGGGTCACACTAGCGGCCTCCCACCCACTAGTGTGTCATTACTGCTGCAGACTACACACGGGTCACACTAGCGGCCTCCCCCCCCCACTAGTGTGTCATGACTGCGGCAGACTACACACAGGTCACACTAGCGGCCTCTCCCCACCCACTAGTGTGTCATGACTGCTGCAGACTACACACAGGTCACACTAGCGGCCTCTCCCACCCACTAGTGTGTCATGACTGCGGCAGACTACACACAGGTCACACTAGCGGCCTCTCCCCACCCACTAGTGTGTCATGACTGCGGCAGACTACACACAGGTCACACTAGCGGCCTCTCCCCACCCACTAGTGTGTCATTACTGCGGCAGACTACACACAGGTCACACTAGCGGCCTCTCCCCACCCACTAGTGTGTCATGACTGCTGCAGACTACACACAGGTCACACTAGCGGCCTCTCCCACCCACTAGTGTGTCATGACTGCGGCAGACTACACACAGGTCACACTAGCGGCCTCTCCCCACCCACTAGTGTGTCATGACTGCGGCAGACTACACACAGGTCACACTAGCGGCCTCTCCCCACCCACTAGTGTGTCATGACTGCTGCAGACTACACACTGGTCACACTAGCGGCCTCTCCCCCCCACTATTGTGTCATGACTGCGGCAGACTACACACTGGTCACACTAGCGGCCTCTCCCCCCCACTAGTGTGTCATGACTGCGGCAGACTACACACAGGTCACACTAGCGGCCTCTCCCCCCCACTAGTGTGTCATGACTGCTGCAGACTACACACTGGTCACACTAGCGGCCTCTCCCCCACCCACTAGTGTGTCATTACTAGACCACGACATACTACAGTGATTGCCCTGAACCTTCGTGGATAATACTAACAATATTACGTAATGTGGTACAGTTATTCTGTTACAGCCTCCTGGAGATCAGTCGAGCAACGTTTAACCATTGCTGTAACTTCTATATCTTTATAATAGAATGAGTATTTGTGTTTACCGTGTGTTTATCTGTGTTTAATATTACCGCGAGGGGGAACCTGGGATATAATATTTCTCGGAGGGTGAACCTGGGAAACATTACCGCGAGGGAGAGTCTGTGATATAATATCACTCTGAGGGAGAGCATTGTACATAATATTACTCCGAGGGTAAGCCTGGGTCATAATATTATTCCGAGGGTGAACCTGGGTCATAATATTACTCCGAGGGGGAACTTGGGTCATAATATTACTCCTAGGGTGAACCTGGGTCATAATATTACTCCGAGGGTGAACCTGGGTCATAATATTACTCCTAGGGTGAACCTGGGTCATAATATTACTCCTAGGGTGAACCTGGGTCATAATATTACTCCGAGGGGGAACTTGGGTCATAATATTACTCCGATGGTGAACCTGGGTCATAATATTACTCCGAGGGTGAACCTGGGTCATAATATTACTCCTAGGGTGAACCTGGGTCATAATATTACTCCTAGGGTGAACCTGGGTCATAATGTTACTCCGAGGGTGAACCTGGGTCATAATATTACTCCTAGGGTGAACCTGGGTCATAATATTACTCCGAGGGTGAACCTGGGTCGTAATATTACTCTGAGGATGAGCTTGGGACATAATATTGCACCTTGTTGTATCAGGGGGAGTGTTTGGGTTGTTATACAATGAAACTTATTTATTTGAACCAACCTGATACTATAGCTAACCGTCGAATAGAGACCTCAACCACTCCCTGACAGAGCAAACAGCCGACCTCAGTAGCCACACTCCCGCTACCGTCGATCGACCAGCAATAGACACTGGAGTGCTTGCAATTATTTAGCAGATCACCCTGGTAAGCATCTGGTTCTGGGAGAGGGGTTCAGCGTCACCTTTATTTCGGGGGTGCGGCTCACACTGCTTAGTTATCCTGAGTACACACCCGCTCTTGAGCCGCCGTGACTCCCCGCACTCTCCTTATTGTGGGATGATCTCTCAATCCCCTTTAGTTAGTTATAGTCCACTACAACCAAGGTGTAGGCGTGTCTTTCTCTCTCTCTAGCCAGGAAGACTCACCAGGACTAGAGCTAAAACCAGCTAACATATGTGACATTTAATACACATATATAAACACATACAATATTGTATATATATATATATATATATATATATATATATATATATATATATATATATATATATATATATATATATATATATATATATATATATATATATATGTCGTACCTAGTAGCCAGAACTCACTTCTCAGCCTACTATTCAAGGCCCGATTTGCCTAATAAGCCAAGTTTTCCTGAATTAATATATTTACTATAATTTTTTTCTTATGAAATGATAAAGCAACCCTTTTCACTATGTATGAGGTCAATTTTTTTTTATTGGAGTTAAAATTAACGTAGATATATGACCGAACCTAACCAACCCTACCTAACCTAACCTAACCTATATATATAGGTAAGGTTAGGTTAGGTAGCCAAAAAAAGCTAGGTTAGGTTAGGTTAGGTAGGTTAGGTAGACGAAAAAACATTAATTCATGAAAACTTGGCTTATTAGGCAAATCGGGCCTTGCATAGTAGGCTGAGAAGTGAGTTCTGGCTACTAGGTACGACATATATATATATATATATATATATATATATATATATATATATATATATATATATATATATATATATATATATATATATATATATATATATATATATATCTATGCAATATATACAAGAATAGTGATATTACTATACAACTCCTTAGGCTGTTATCAACTAATATCACTCCAACATTCCTCCCAAAGTCTTCTTCCTATAACCGTACTAGGTTACTGCTCACTCCTCAGCTCACAACCTACTGCATCCTTCACTGCTTTGGACTGAAATACAGGGGTCCGAAAATATTCATATATCTCCAACTACAAAGTAGACCTCAACCTCTCACCTTGCACTGAACCTTTCACTGCAAAAACGCAATCAAGCACTCCCTTAAACCTCAATGTGTCCGGTCGATCCTCTGCTCTATTCCTCGAGGTCCACTATCAAATACATCTGTCTGGGTCCTCAAAATCTGGTTAGGTACTCCATGCAGTTAGTTCAATCTGCTGCATCTGAATTCCTCCTCGAATGTCAGTGAAGCTCTCTCACACGGCCTTACACAAAGGACGTGTAGCACTCTGCACTACTTGAAGATTCACTATGCCACTGGAGTTCCACTTCTCAACTTGAAGTCCTGCACCACCTTGCATTTCAGCTTATACTCCTCCTCCGAAACGAAGTTCTCTCACTAAATTTTCCCACACAAATGCTGCAGTTCTCCCAAACAAACTTTGCAGTTCTCCCACACAAACGTTACAGTTCTCCCACACAAACCTACAAATCCATCATCATGCCATAATAAATATTTTCCTAACGAAACATAATTAAATGTGTTCACAGAAAATAAATTCCTCCATCCGAAATCTCTTTAAACACTACGGCACCGCCGCGATGGGTCCTCTCCCATCCTGGGCGAATCCACCTGGAAGCATGTCTTGACGCGTCGCAGGAGCCGCTGCTGGCCACAACGCTGGAGGCTTCTCCCCCTCAGTCATCCACTGACATCCCTCGAGAGAAGATGTACCACTTCTCCCTCCAGCTTGTCCACTCAACTTAAATTTCCTATTTCAGCTCAATAGCTCAATAAAATTTCTACACCATATATACATATGTTCACTATGATCGCTGGGCATATGATCAAACACCTGATAGCTAATCTAACAAACTATTAAACACGCTTACCGTAGGGATCTATGACGTAGGGGAACTCAGGCCCTGGTCCTCAACATGGTGCTCTAACTGGCCGCCCACAAAAATCGCTATAGGACTAATAACCATCTACGGGTTCACCATAGCCCGTGTTACTTGGAACTTTTTGTTCCAGGTAGCGAATCTCTAACAACAACAACAGCTATAGGAATGCTTCACAAGGCTTCTTCAAGTCTTGACTTGAGTACACGGAATCCCCCCAGCAGGCTCCATAACAGAAATGCCTGTTTCCTTCTTTCCTCCTGAGGAAGCAACAAATTAGCGTTCCACAAAGGCACGACCGACACAAACTTCCAGGTCGCCTCTAATTTATCAGAGTCACAGAGAAATGATGTACGGAGTTCCCTTACAGCTTCCTCACACATGACGTCACGTAGCCTTCACTTCAGCACTAGCACAGGGCGCTATACCCTTCCTTCTCCCCGGAGATCATCACGTACAAATCATCTCTGACGACTGTTGTAGCTCAAGTGAGGTCACGACCTTCTGCAAGCATCACTTCATGCCACCAAAGTATCGACAACTCATTTCATGTCATTTAAATGCTCCTTCTCTGCTCATGTTTTTAAATTATTCACTAACGATTATTATATGTATGATATATACACATCTTTTCGAGGGAGAGTTTGGAACATAATACCCCGAGGGAGAGCCTGAGACATAATATTACCCCGAAGGTATGCCTGGGACATAATATTACCCCGAAGGTATGCCTGGGACATAATATTACCCCGAAGGTATGCCTGGGACATAATATTACCCCGAAGGTATGCCTAGGACATAATATTACATTAGAGGAATGCAGGTATATAGGAATATGATAGCGATATAAAAGATTATTAGATGATTTTATAAATTAAACAAAGAAGCACTGCTCAAAGCTAGGAATAACAGAGCGAGGAGGCAAAAACGGAAATAAAATTCAGAATTTGAGTTGCAAAAAAGAGGAACTGGTTAGACGAAGAAGTGATTGAAGGTAACTCAGTTTCAAATTTAAAATTAAGTTAACATAAAAACTTCAAAAGGTGTGGCTAGGAACTGAAGCCCGACCTTGAAAGTATATCAAGATGTGCGCCTCTCAGTGTACACACACACCCACATGCACAGGCACACAAACACACACACACACACACACACACACACACACACACACACACACACACACACACACACACACACACACACACACACACACACACACACACACACACACACACATACACACGCACACACACACACACACACACACACACACACACACACACACACACATACACACACACACATGTGTGTGGGGGCCTCGTAGCCTGGTGGATAGCGCGCAGGACTCGTAATTCTGTGGCGCGGGTTCGATTCCCGCACGAGGCAGAAACAAATGGGCAAAGTTTCTTTCACCCTAAGTGCCCCTGTTACCTAGCAGTAAATAGGTACCTGGGAGTTAGTCAGTTGTCACGGGCTGCTTCCTGGGGTGTGGGTGTGTGGTGTGGAAAAAAAAAAGTAGTTAGTAAACAGTTGATTGACAGTTGAGAGGCGGGCCGAAAGAGCAAAAGCTCAACCCCCGCAAAAACACAACTAGTAAACACACACACACACACACACACACACACACACACACACACACACACACACACACACACACACACACACACACACACACACACACACACGCACACACACAAAACGATTTTGGCTAACGCAAAACCCTTCAATAACATCTAGTTGAGTATATCTAGGCGAGTACACACGCCACATTGATTGAAAGACCCCGCACACACACTGAATGGGCTAAGTAATCTCTGAAGAGATAAGCAGTGCATAGACCAGGGAATAAAAATACAGAGAGTTGAGAACTAAAAAGAGATCAAAGAGAAAGGGGGGAAATACACAGTAAAACTGATGGCTGTATTATGGTGGTGGGAGGCTTGATGCCTCGGCGGACAGGAACATCGAATTTTGGATGTATGGTTCTAAATCACTTGCCCATAACACACACATGCAAAAAACAGACACGTACTAGTAGATTAATGTTTGAAATGCAGGGCTTAGGAGCTGTAGAAATTTCCTACATAAGAAATGCCTTTAGAAACTTGTTTAAGAAATCATTCAGAACCTTCAATACCACATATGTCAAACCAATCCAGGAGTATGCAGCTCCAGCCTTGAGTTCAAACCTAGTTAAACCAGCCCATTCTCTTGTTTTGGTAGCACTCATAGTAACAATGGAGACCATAGTATATTTACCGATTTACAACGAAATTAGAAAGTAGAAATCTGAGCTATTGAGTTGGACAAACCGGACAACTATTTTTTACTTGTGTTTCTTTGACAAACTTCCTACTAAATTCTCAAAGAAATTGACCGGATGGAAGATGACAAACTATTTTGCATGATTGGAACACAGGTGGTAACGTAGTCCCCAAATGAGCCACAGAGACTGTAGAAAAACTTTTGTCAGTGTCAGGGTAGTTAAAATATGGAATGCTTTAGGCAGTGATGTGGTGAAGGCAGACTGCATACACTATTTCAAATGTAGATATGATAGAGCCCAATTAGCTCAGGAAACTGTATACCAGTTGATTGATTGTTGAGAGGTGAGATAAAAGTGCCGAAGCTCAACCCCCTCAAGCAAAACTAGGTGAGTACACACACACACACACACACACACACACACACACTTGTTTACACAAGCAAGAGGCTCCAGCTGAGAGTAATACACACATGAAAAATATTACCCAACTAACTCACTTAAATATTTACAACGTGCGGTACCTTAGGTGTAAAAAATAACCCACCATGATACTCGACTCAACATTTTATAATCACGGCTTTTGGCTTTTACTTACTGCTAATGAAACAGCCGCCTTGAGAAAATTAAAGACTGTTGTAAGAGTTTTGCTTCGAGAACAATTACTGTGGCTCCATTTGGAATATATATATATATATATATATATATATATATATATATATATATATATATATATATATATATATATATATATATATATATATATATATATGTCGTAACTAGTAGCCAGAATGCACGTCTTGGCCTACTATGCAACGCCTGATTTGCCTAATAGGTCGAGTGATTTTCTTCCTTTTTAATAAATTTTTTCCAAAAAGTTTATTTGAATTATTATTAACATTTTATATTAAGACCATAATTTATTGACTTAGTTGTGTTAGTTTAGGTTAGGTTAAGATAGGTTAGGTTAGGTAGAATTGGTTAGGTTCGGTCATATATCTACGTAAGTTTGAACTCAAATTTAAAGTAATTAATTTATACATAATGAAATGGAAAGATTTATCATTTCATAAGAAAAAATATTGAAAACCTATAAATTCAGGAAAACTTGTATATATATCTGTATATCTATCTATCTATCTTTAAATAAATCAATCAATAAATAATATATATATATATATATATATATATATATATATATATATATATATATATATATATATATATATATATATATATATATATATATATATATATATATATATATATGTCGTACCTAGTAGCCAGAACGCACTTCTCAGCCTACTATGCAAGGCCCGATTTGCCTAATAAGCCACGTTTTCCTGAATTAACATATTTTCTCTAATTTTTTTCTTATGAAATGATAAAGCTACCCATTTCATTATGAATGAGGTCAATTTTCTTTTATTGGAGTTTAAATTAATGTAGATATATGACCGAACCTAACCAACCCTACCTAACCTAACCTAACCTATCTTTATAGGTTAGGTTAAGTTAGGTAGTCGAAAAAGTTAGGTTAGGTTAGGTTAGGTAGGTTAGGTAGTCGAAAAACAATTAATTCATGAAAACTTGGCTTATTAGGCAAATAGGGCCTTGCATATTAGGCTGAGAAGTGTGTTCTGGCTACTAGGTACGACATATATATATATATATATATATATATATATATATATATATATATATATATATATATATATATATATATATATATATATATATATATATATATATATCCTCTCAGCTACACGGCAAGGTAGGCAGTGGACTCAAATTTCCTCTGGGAAAATTATCGGTCTAAAAATGCCCTTGATAGTTAAAGCTTAAGACCTAAACTTCCACCTTCTCATTAGTAGTTTGACGAACAACTTCCGACAATCTTATTATTTTTTTATATCTTAACCGCTTAAAGAAGATCAAAGACTTAATATTCGCTATGATATGTTCTTAGGTGCAAGTTATCTGGTAACCATGAGGATGGAGACACCTTATTTTATTGGTGGTGGTAGTGTTGTGATGATAGGGGTAATGTTGGTGATGGTGGTGGTGGTGGTGGTATTGGTTGTGTTAGTGGCTGTGGTAATAATTTTGGTGGCGTTTGTGTGGTGATGATAACGGTCGAAAGTGACGGATGTGATGATAGCAGGGGTGATGATAGTGATATCAGGGTGGTGGTTGTGGTACTGTAGCCGTTGTCAGTGGTAGTGGTGGTGTGTTTAGTGATCTATCTGTCGGTGGTGTTGGTGATGGTGATGCAGGTGGTGGTGATAATTGTACATGTTGTTTCAACCAAAGAATCTTCAACTTGTTGATATAACTGAGGCCAATTCTGCTGCTTCCCTACGTCACCCCGTTCCAGTAGTTTTCATGGCTGACATCGGTAGAGTAATCTGCCATAAACTGTAGTTATATTTTTTCTTTGCTTCCACTGTAATTTTTTGTTTTTCAGGAAATTGAATAACCATCCAAGTTACTAATTTGAAAGCAATGGTTGTCATATTTAGAGCTAATACACGCACGTAAATCAGACCGAGAGCTATAACCTGAAAGATCTTTAAACAGCTTCTCAGAAACATATGCTCATGTTTGAATATGATTTCTTCGGAAAATTTACGAAGTGTAATTGAGTAAATTATATTGTAGGAATCAAATGAATACACACAAAATAGATACAAAATAATATTACAATATCACGAGGAATATTAGGAATCATAGTTATTTCATGTCGATACAAGCTTTCAATTAGGAAATTTGCAAAAAAAACTTTTAAATGTAACGCAAAATTTTTGCTGGATTGTGTCCTTTTTATAGTTTTTGCCTAAAAAGTATAGAAATGGGCGATTATTTCCTTCAACCCTTGCTTTTATGACCTGGATAATCAATCGTATTTTGAAATTTACCTACGAATATACCCATGAGACTGGTAGATCTCTGTGTATCCTATCGCCATACGATGGACTGAAAAGTTGTCGCTGCCTGAATTTTCAGAAATGTAGGTTGCGGGTTGAATTTTCAGCCACGTTATTGGGACTTTCTCTCTTCACTTCGATGGTGTCCTAAAAGTCTTGTTGCAGACGAGTACACGAGGATTATACACACCGGTAGGTACTCGCCCCTTCTCGGTGTATATACGTTTAGCGTTCTGGACCAAAGTATAATTTTGGTTGGTCAGTAAGCACCTTTGGGTCCAGCAATTACTTTCCAGAGGTTGTTAATATTAAGTTCAGTACCAAATTTGCTAGCACTGCTTATTTAGGCATATGAAAGGCTAGGATAGATTGTATAGTTATTATTCCAATTTTTAAAGTACCATTTACATGTTTCAGTAGTAAAGAAGTATACTTTTGGGCTACTATAACAGGAAACTTGTGTACGTTCGACCAATAAATGATATAATCCCAATAATTTTTGGAGGATGGGATGATCATTGAGATACACCGGAAATAAAGGAATACGTAATCAAACAGGAAAATGTATAAATAATTCCATGGAATACATCATATCAGGTTCAGCAAGATGTCTCCAAGGCCAATACAGTCATAGTTAGCTACAGCTTCCAGAAGATATGCATCATCATACAGATTATATCATTAATGAGATCTTATCTCAATTAGTGTTTCTTGGGGAGAAGACAGCCGCTTGTACAATGTTCTCAGGTCATTTCTGGACTTTTGTGGTTACTGTTATTACTCATTAGAGGACTGTATTTAATGACTTATGGTGCATAGGTACGATTGAAATTAATGACCTTTGGAGCATAGGAACATCATTTATGTATATATGCTTACGAACCAGACTGTTAGTCAGGCATCCAGGTAGCCTACCAGCCAATCTGCTAGCCAGTTAGCCAATAAATAAAATAGCAAACCAGCTAAGCAATAATAAATTCAGTAAGGAGGCAGCCAGGAAGCCATCCTGGCTGCCTGAACATCTCTCGTTGGGTGGAGCGCGGTCATTCACCCAACGAGACATGTTCCTACAATTTAGAGACAAACAACAAAATAATATTGTGACCTTCAGACGACTTATTGGCCCAAGTGACGCAGCTCTTACTTATATCCTCCTGTTCCCTGCCTCCACCATCATTGTCTCAACCATCACTGTCTCTACCATCACTCTCTCCACTATGACTGTTTCCACTATCACTACAACCACCGACATTGTAACCACCATCACTGTAACCACATTCTCTGTCTCCACCATCACTGTAACTACCATCACTGTAAATACCATCACTGTAACCACCATCACTCTCTTCACCATCACTGTAATCACAATCACTGTCTCCACCATCACTGTAATCACAATCACTGTCTCCACCATCAATGTAACCCCCATACACTATCTCGATCATTGCTACCAAATGGTTGCCATTAGTTCGCAAATCTGTCATCTTCTATAGAATTGCTCAAATCTAGGGATTCGCGGCTGAACAATTTACATGCTCAGACTTCGTGAATGATGAGATATGGGGCCCTGTCTCCTGAAGGAGTGGGGGAAGGGGTGGTGTCTCAGGCCGACCTCGACATCCTTATATTTTCATCACCGAAAGTTCTTCATCGATTGTTTTCAAATTTTCACACAACGTTCCATTCGCATGCGAGCAGGATTTTATATACATACTATATAGATGTCACGTCCGTGACGGTAAAAAAAAACAAAAAACATGCTTTTTCTTAAAATCTGTGTTTTTCATGTGAAGGGAAATATTCGAAACCTCTTTACCAATTGCTATGAAATTTTGACACAACGTTGCATTCGAATAGGCGCGTCTTTTTATATATCTACTATATACATGCCTCACCTGTGAGAGGAAAAACAGTTTTTTTTTAAACAGCGCCATCTGTTGGACGAAAGAGCAACATCGCGCTGTAATCTCCGAAAGTTCTTCATCGATTTCTTTGAAATTTTGACACAACGTTGCATTCATATAGGTGTGTCTTTTTATATACCTACTATATAGATGCCACCCCTCTGACAGGTAAAAACATGCGTTTTTGTAAAACAGCGCCATCTGTTGCACATAACAGCAACATGCACGCTATACTAAATATGTCATGAATTCCATTTCAATGTTTCCGATTGCATTGATAAATTTTATTCTCATATATTTCGATTTATTTTAATTTTTATTGAATTATTTTGTGTGACATTGTGTTGGAATTGCTTGAATTAAATGTTTTTTTACCATACCGTTTATTTCGTAAGTATAAGTATAGATGCCACACCTGTGACAGGTAAAACTATGCTTTTCTTGAAAAACAGCGCCATCTGTTGTATGTAGGAGCAACACACATGCTATACTAAATATATTACAATTCAATTTAAATGTTTCTGGTATATATGTGTGTGTGTGTGTGTATGTGTGTGTGTGTGTGTGTGTGTGTGTGTGTGTGTGTGTGTGTGTGTGTGTGTGTGTGTGTGTGTGTGTGTGTGTGTGTGTGTGTGTGTGTGTGTGTGTGTGTGTTGTTGAATAGGACCGAAAGGGTAAGATTAATAATTCTAACACGAATCTTCTCAATATTTCTTACGTTTTTCTTCACTGTCGAGGGTAATTGAAAAATTAACTCTCCAAAGCTCATTATCACATTTTTATTTATGGTCTGATGCCTAGAAGCGTTTAGCAAGAGACTTCCCACATTTTCATAGAAAATTTTTATATACTCCGTTTCATGGTTATATTGGTTTTTGGGTGAGGTGATATGACATAAATGTTTTTGGGTGAAGGTGATATGACAAACCAATGGGTAAATCATTGGGTAAAGATAATTTTACATAGTCAGAACACGAATCCATGGGTACATTTAGTATTTTCTCTTGTTGATTCTGTTTTCGTCTTGAAGTGGGTAGAAGGTAATTGTGTGTTAATTGGATGTTGATTACTATGGCTGGATTTGAAATTTCATGTGTAGGGCCTCGCTGATGTCGAGTCTCCTGCTGTCGCTGTATCTATTGGTACGTTGGTAAATAGTGACTCTACATCCAACGAGGCTCTTATCCCTGTGGCTCGTGCTCCCAACAGTAAGTCGACAAATTCCTTGGGAGACTGCAGGCTGATAGGACAAGGTAGGTAAGGAGTCAGCAACCCGTGGAGTCGCTTAGCCAGTCTGAATAGTGGGTGTGGGTATCTGGCTGATGATTGGCCGAAGTGGGTTTCCAGGCTTGTGGGTCTTGACATTTCCATACGCATACACAGGTTTGTATTCCCCAACAACCTTTGGCAGGTGGAAGTCCGGATTTCTTGGCGTTTACAAGTTTCGATTCAATCTGTTTACCTTCGTTTTCAATTCAGCTGTAGTGTCCTTCGTTACCCTTTGGAATTTAGTTTCGTCAGAGAGTATGAGGCTCATTTTTACCAGATATTCGTCTTTTTTAAGAATAACGAATATTGGCGACTTGTCACCTCTCCTGACGACTATTTCAGTGTTCTCACGAAGGCTCTTAGCTGCCGCTTTGAGCTCGGGGGACAGTATGGTGCTTCTGTAGTTACCTCGAATCTTTCCTCCTTCTCCAATAAATTCTGCTTGCAAGGTGTCTCTAGTGGTAACCTTCTTTTGCGTCTCGAGGTCGAATATATCGTCCAATAGGATCTCCAACTCCACTTTCCGGGCCATCTCACTTGGTCTGGACATAACGTGACAGTTTATACCCAAATTTAAGAGAGTAATTTGATCCTCAAGTGAGGTTGATTCCAGCAAAGTTTAAGAAGTCATCTCTGGGTCGTGGAATTCGCCATAGGATACCTGATCAACCAGGCTGTGACTCGTACGTCAGGCTGCGAGCAGCCGCGTCCAACAGCCTGGTTGATCAGTCCGGCAACCAGGAGGCCTGGTCGGCGACCGGGCCGCGGGGACGCTAAGCCCCGGAAGCACCTCAAGGTAACCTCAAGGTAGGTCCTCCAAATAATGTTGACAACATTATACGCAAGTATCCACACGGAAAACAAAATAACAGAATGCGCACGGATAATATTCGGTCTATCTTTTCCCATGTGGAGATACGTCGTGACTCATAAATGAGTCACGTATTTTTGTTATAGTAGATATTTGTACGTTCAATCAGTTAGTTTCTATAAGTAATATCTTATTGATTTCTGTCTGAGATATAGTCTTATTATCTGATTAAAATCGTATTTAGAAACAATGACAGACAAGTACACATTCAATAAATGTCTATCCCCTTTCCTCTCTACTCTGACAGCAAATAACAATGACAGATGCAATAAATACCCCTCCCCCCCAAACAACAAAAGTGGCAGCAACCATCATTATTCTTAGTTTTATCGTGTCTCAGTGAGTCTTTTGTTTTCAGTTGGAGGTTTCATGGTGCCATAAATCCCTGTTAGCTCACCTGCGTGGGATTTACCGCGTAATCTACCTTGGGCCAGCTGCTCCCCCACCTTCGCAAGGCACGTGAGTTACGGCCGGCCAGGTCAACCCGGCTCTGAGGCGACTGTAGATCAATGACTTCTCCCCGTATTATAAGGCTCGAGCGGCCCACTTTACTCCCTCTTACCTCATATGTTCTTTCCCCCTCGCTTTTATATGTGCTCTTTCTCTCATTCGCTCTTTATCCCCTCATAGGGTCTTCTCTCTCTCTCTCTCTCTCTCTCTCTCTCTCTCTCTCTCTCTCTCTCTCTCTCTCTCTCTCTCTCTCTCTCTCTCTCTCTCTCTCTCTCTCTCTCTCTCTCTCTCTCTCTCTCTCTCTCTCTCTCTCTCTCTCTCTCTCTCTCTCTCTCTCTTGCTCTCTTATACGCTCATTCTCATTTTTTGCTTATACTTTGGCCTTGCATTTTTTATTCTCTAAATTTATATTGAGGACTTTTCTCAATTTGTCTCGCTATCAGACTCTCGCTCACCATCTCCTAAAGTGAACAATAGTCTTACTAGCCAGACATCAAACCTATTATCAGAAAATAACGATGTAGTGGTCAGGAAGAAGAGTTTCTGTAATTGAAATTTTTTAGACTTCCTAAGCGATATATATGAGAATAGTTACCCCAAAAGCCCCATCAGGTATAATATACCTAGATTTGCCTTGAAATCACAAGAATGTGATTCATCTACGAGGAAACACAGAGGTTATACGATGGGACTGAACTTGCATTACTGAGCTTCCACTTCCGAACCCCCCTCCTCCACCCTTGGACACTACCATCGGGAGTGCAGAAAAGGAAATTCGATCCCATTGCATGGGCTTTGTATTTTTTCACACTCAGATTTCCATAAAACTTTTCGTTAAGTACCACATAAGAGATTAAGACTAGAGGAAATGTGGAGGTATATTACAAACTTCATTACAAGCTAGCCTACAGAAATGAACGGAAATCGTACCTGCTGGATCAACGTAGCACGTGACATGCTTCAAGATACTTGGCCGCATCTGTTTCTTAATCCAAATCTCTAACCAAGAAACTGGTTTAACCTTAACAAATCGCTGAAACTCATTCGTGTTCAAGAAAGAACTTGACAAACACCTTCAAAGGATACCTGATCAACCAGGCTATGACTTCATACGTCAGGCTGCGAGAAGCCGCGTCCAACAGCCTGGATGACCAGTCCAGCAACCAGGATGCCTGGTCGACGACCGAGCCGCGGGGTCGCTGAGCCCGAAATCACCTCAAGGTAACCTCAAGGTAAGGTAAGGTGTGTGCGCGCGTGCGCGTGTGTGAGTGTACGTGCGTTCTTTCGGGTGTATTTTTCGCCTGTGTAGGTGCATGAGCTTATCAGTATGTATGTGGCGATGCGTGCGTCTGAGAATACCAAGAAAAGTCTCTCAGATATGCTAATGAGCTCCGGCAGTCCACTGGAAGGGCGTGACCTGACCAAGCTCTAATTTGCCGTCTCATTAAGAGGTGAGTCAGGTGCTATTCATTTAGTTTGTTCATCACGTCCGAGCGACTAGAATAAATCTTAATGTTTATCTGAAGAAGCATACTAATTACTTAAGCTAGCGTAAAAAAATTACGAAAAATAATTAATATTTAAATCACTGATTCAATTATCACATTTTTGTTAAAGATCGAGATCTCGTTGCGAAATGACCTAAAAACCTCTGAAACGTAATTAAATCTAAATATGTGTGCGTTTGGGAAGATTTGATTGGGTTCTACATTCAATTTAAATTTATTAATTTAATTTATCTTAATATTGGTTAATGAGAAGTATGTTATGCTTAGGTTTTTTTTTGGATTCAGAGGCCGTGGTCAGGACTTTGGATGTGTAATATGAGATCACAAGTGTAATTTGTTCTTTAAGTTTATTTTAATTTTCAGTTTTGCAAAATGTCTTCTATATATATACAAATATAGTCACTTGATGACCAAACCACACAGCAGAAGATGAGGAGACGACGACGTTTCGGTCTCTTGGACCATTATCATATCGAAGTTTGGTCATCATATCTTCACCCACGTTATTGTGACTCGTCGTATGCAATTAAAGACTTATTTGTGCTAAGACTTACTTCTAATTCTGATACTACATCCACTGCCTCCATCACTACATCTACTCCTCCCATCAGTGCAGCTGCTACTATTATCATTACATCTACTGTTACCATTATTGAAATCTACACCATCTATTCGACTTAAAATATTTCTTCAATTTCATGTATTTTAGAGGTTACCTGTCAATTCCGTTACACAAGAAGCGAGGTGTGTGTGTATAAAGCTCATTCAGTTGGAAAATGTTCACGGATTACATAACAACAATAGTAAATATATGAGGCTGCAGTTAGCACTACGTATACCCAGCGTGTATCTGGGCTAAGGTGCTGGCACTCTCGAGGTTGGGGATGAGACCCACATGGGTGACTTCTCCTTGACATCATATCCAGCAGACATCTATTCCCTTAGCATGTCTTTAGTTGAGTAAAAGATATGAGGTGTTATATTGACTAAGCGTGTTCGCTGCATGCATCATCAGGTCCTCAGAGACATAGAAGAGAACAAGCTCAAAATGCATAGAAATGCAAAGGTTCTCAGATGAACACTATCATTCTGCTGCACTTGACAACACTGATGTAGAGTGAGAGTCAGAGTCACACAGTAGCTCAAATGCACACAGGGACAGAGATTTTGATGATGAACTCAATAATTCAGATGCACAGATGAACTGATGCTGAGAGATGCCCATATGTAACGCTATACATAGTGATTCAGATGCACATATACACTTGGTATCTGGTACGCACAGACATCCATCAGTAACTCACATTCACAGAGTATCTCGAGGATACGAAACAAATGTTCACAATAACACAGATGCACAGACACAGACCAATTATAAAAACACACACAGAAGACAGCATCAGGGAAACAGTTGGTTAAGTGCATGGGTTTAATTTTTAGGAAAATCCGAATAGTCGATAGAGATGAATATATAAAACTGGGTTCGTAGAAACTCGGCAGAACTGACAAGAAACCGTCCCTTGAACAGAGAATTTCATGAGAGGAAAAATTTATCATTTTTTTTCTCGTTTTCACAGAGAATTGTAGTGAATGGTTCCAGTTCCCAAAAAGGAACGCTGGCAATAGGCGAGGCAATAAAAAAAACTGAGAGGGGGAAAAAAAAGAGAGAGAATCGCAACAAGCAACATATTGTGTGTGAAGTGGGCATTGTCCGAATCAGTTAGAGAAAAAATTTAGAAAGGGGATAATAGAAGAGGGAAGAGAAGAGGGAGACCTGAGAACTCTTGGTTTCAGCGAGTAACGTTGTTCTCAGTGAGTAGAGATACTGTCAGGGAGTAGTGGTTCTCTCAGTGAGTAGTGGTTCTCTCAGTGAGTAGTGGTGCTCTCAGTAACTATAAGTACTCTCAGTGAGTAGTGGTTCTCTCAGTGAGTAGTGGTATTCTCAGTGAGTAGAGGTACTCTCAGTGAGTAGTGGTTCTCTCAGTGAGTAGTGGTACTCTCAGTGAGTAGTGGTTTTCTCAGTGAGTAGTGGTATTCTCAGTGAGTAGTGGTACTCTCAGTGAGTAGTGGTACTCTCAGTGAGTAGTGGTACTCTCAGTGAGTAGTGGTACTCAGTGAGTAGTGGTACTCTCAGTGAGTAGTGGTACTCTCAGTGAGTAGTGGTACTCTCAGTGAGTAGTGGTACTCTCAGTGAGTAGTGGTACTCTCAGTGAGTAGTGGTACTCTCAGTGAGTAGTGGTACTCTCTGTGAGTGGTGGTACTCTCAGTGAGTAGTGGTACTCTCAGTGAGTAGTGGTACACTCAGTGAGAAGTGGTACTCTTAGTCACTAGAAGTACTCTCAGTGAGTAGTGGTTCTCTCAGTGAGTAGTGGTACTCTCAGTGAGTAGTGGTACTCTCAGTGAGTAGTGGTACTCTCAGTGAGTAGTGGTACTCTCAGTGAGTAGTGGTACTCTCAGTGAGTAGTGGTACTCTCAGTGAGTAGTGGTACTCTTAGTCACTAGAAGTGTCGGAAAATCCGACACCATTTAATAATAATATCATACAGACAGATAAGAGCTGTGTTGTATAAACAAGTTAACCATAGAAAACGTAACTTGTAGTGGAATTACCATCTAAAGAAAACGGGATATCATCACCACATACCATTATAATTCACCAGCTATTCTGCTGGGAATTATTCTTAAATACATTAGTCTTTGGACTTTACCATCATAAAACATCTTATATAAATTAACTTAATTATCAATATTAAAGTAGAGTAAATGTGACCCTTCTATCACTTTCTGAAATCTGGACAAAGTAGGCCAGGCGTCAGAGTGGGGAAGGAGGGCAGCCATGATTGTTTATTGAGACCAGAGGCTCACACGGGAGCAAATTCGGCTCCTGTTAAATTTACTTGGACGTAGTGTTATGGAACCCAAAGGTGTACCATTGTCAACACGCTGTCTACAAATACAAGTTAAGTGTCTATCCGAAACCCGTTTATCATTCATTTATGGCCATTAATGTCAGGATATAGGGTTAGCCGGTTAGAACGCGAAATCGCCTCATACTAAAGGTAATTAAGCCAGGTCTTTAATGTTCCATGTACTGTATACAGTTTTCTCTGAAATACTTGTCATATATAGGTTTCTGGCTTCACAGCTAGCGCACTTTTGAAAGGTCAAGACGAGGATGCAAGATTATGTGCACCAGTTACTGGGTGATAGAAGCTACCTCAAAGAGGATAATTTGGTGTCTACACTCTAGTTATACCTGGTGGACTAACCTGCTGTACTATAAGATAAGGAACCTCATCAATGTATGTAGTCTATTCCTGTAGTTTGATTGGCTGCATATATATATATAAATATAAACCCCCCCTAATGTGTAGAGGATCGATTTGTGAGATTATGAGATTATTGCAGAAATACAGTCCACTTATCATTATACAAATTGCTATCGAAGTATATAAATTAACGTAAATATAAATTCATATAAATTAAATAAATATAAATCTCACAGGTCGGTTACCACATTATTTGGTCATCTTCGAACCGGATGACGGATTATTTGATCCTTTGAACCCACATTTGGTCATCTTAGTACCGGATGAACCAGTGAACCAAACCAGTGGATTCATTAAATATACTAGTGCAGTGTTATTTAAACAAAGCCAGTCAAGACAGCGGCGTTGCCTCGTGGGAGCTCAGGAGCCTCCCTCAGCCCAGATCAGCCTTAGTCAGCGGTTTCATGCACACCCACAGAAATTTGGTGGCGTGTTATTTCGTGAAATGACAGCGCTAATATAGAATCCAGCCAATTAGTGACTGTGTCGCGAGATTGTTCACGGATTTCGTGGTGTTACATTTCGCGAGAGATTATCCACGAATTTTGTGGACTTTATTTCGCGAGGTCACTAATAACATTTAATACTTCTAGATAATATTAGAAGTTTCATAGAGGCTAATTAAGAGGCTATTATCAATAATTGTGTATATTATTTCTCCAAGATAGAGAATTATTTAATATATATTGCACTAGTGATCACAGTATAATATTTACTAATTGCCAACCCACAACAGGGTAGGATATTAACCATTGACTAGTTGAACTATTATCGTTCATCCTAGTCCCATTATTACCATAGTCAGTTGTACTATATTGATCAACCTAACACCATTAATGAATGGTCCAGACCCTATTTTGGGTGTAATTTTTATCAACTCGAATTGAGTTGTATATATAATAATTTACTTATGATCATTACACCTTTGAGTGATTAATTAGTGTCTCTACCATCCTAGGGTGATATAGAAGAGCTAACCTAAAGGTACTTCCAGTGACACTGGTTTATCACTCAAATCATTAGTGTGTATGATTGTATATATATATAATGTGTATTAATTTTAAGTGCTAACCTCTAGTAGAGGTAGGATTATTGCCTAGTGAGTGCAGAATTTACCCTAGGCTACCATTAGTGTTTGTTCAGTATTATGAGCAGCCCAAGTACAAGCCCCACAAGGCTTCACCAACGAGCCAGTATGGATAATGCAGGGAGAATGAAAAGAACCCTTGCAGGTCTTAAAGGCCACTTAACAAGACAGATCAAGAAATGTGAAGATTTGTCACAACAATCTCAAGTTGATTATGCTGACCTGGAAAGCTATTATCAAGCAGCTGCAGGTAAATTTGAGCAAATCAAATGCCAAATAGCAACATATGTGGCTGCACTTGCCAACACCAATTTATCAGAAACAGAAATAGACGACATTATGGTTGATCTTGCGAATTATGAAGATCAGACTCAAGCCACATTACAGCCTTATGTCAAATTAATTGCCCAGAACAAGGCAGCAACAACAACAACAGTTGCATCTAATACGAGTCAAGCAGAAGCTCGACTCCCTCCAATTAATTTACCCACTTTCTCAGGAAAAGATGAGGAAGATTGGGACGAATTTTGGAACAAATTCGTTGACCTTGTAGACTCAAAACAATCTTTACCAAAGAGTAGTAAATTCTCTTATTTGCAAGGTCAATTATCAGGTGAGGCTAAAACAGTAGTATCCCATCTGAGATTAACTAATGACGGCTATGATCTGGCAGTAAAACTCCTCAAGGATAATTATGCTGATCCAGAAGTAAGAACATCACATTTAGTTCATGAGCTGTTGCATTTACCCCCACCGGAGGCTTCAGCTGATTCACTCCAAGTCTTCAAGCTGGAGGTAGAATCATTGATCAATGCCCTCAGCCTGACAGCAGATACAAACGGGGCTGAGTGGGTCTTGAAAATAATTGTCCAGGAGAAAATACCTAGGGACATATTGAGACAAATGAGTGCTCATTACAATAAAAGCATCTTATCCATGAGTGAAATATCTGAAGGTTTAAAGTCAGTAGTTCATCAATTACGAACACATGACAAATTAAAACCACCAAGTAAACCCTCAGAAACCAACAATAGTAAACCACAGAGTACCAAAGGTACTCCAAATCAATCTAGACAATATAATTCAACACCAAAGTGGAACAGTGGCAGTGTGGGCGTATATGCAGTGGGACCCTCCAAGCCTATAGTTACTGTGTCACCCAAGAACGTGACACCAAAGGGTACTGGAAACTATGGAACATGTTTGTTCTGCAATGAGAAACATTCAATGTACCACTGCCCTAATTTTCCTGATAGTGACGCCCGTGTTGAGCGACTCAAAGATTTGCAACATTGCACGAGGTGCCTCAGGAAACATAACATCAACGACTGTGATACCCAATTACACACCTGTAATAGGTGTAACAAAGGTCAGCACCATGCAGCATTGTGCAGAGACACCAAAACAACGTCTCCAAACCCCAAGGTGGAAGATAGCATTCCCACCACAGTACAGTACTGCAGGGTGCAACAAACAAAGAGTGTCCAATCGGCAAAGTCTAAAGGTAATACGACTTTGCCTACTGCCCAAATTACCATCCTGAATAAGAGGGCCAAGGTCCATACCCGTGGGTTGTTTGACCAAGGATCCCAGAGAACATACATCACTAAAAAGTTGGCAGATGAATTACAATTAAGGCCTGTAGC
Organism: Procambarus clarkii; assembly: GCF_040958095.1. NCBI lineage: Eukaryota > Metazoa > Arthropoda > Malacostraca > Decapoda > Cambaridae > Procambarus > Procambarus clarkii. Next base: position 19,960,155 of record NC_091176.1, read on the forward strand.
CCAGATGTCATTCAACATCTCAGGGTTTGTAACAGATGCAGGACCTCAAGTCTACCAGGTGGTACAACCATCAGTGCGTTTAGGCAGGTACGTCTGTCGAGTACAAGCCATTGTGGTGGACAAAATACCAGTAGACCTACAAGTTCAAGGTCTGAGAGCAACAGCCAAATTCCTGAGAAATAGAGGAATAAAATTGGCAGATAATATGAAGTCTGATCACCTCACCGACTTCGGTCTCCTTGTGGGGACAGACTACTACCATCGATTCATCGGTAGCCCTACTAAATATCAGGGTATAACCATGTTAAACTCTGCAGGAGGTAAATTACTCTCAGGCCCAGTATCAAGCCTGAGGAGACCTATGCCTGCAGATAAACAATACCAGTAGAAATCTAAATTTGTCAGCTGATTATATTTCTCCAGTAGCATTATACTAAGGAGATTACAGCTGACTATAGTAACAGAGGTTGATGTTAGTATCATCATTTGAAGCTGAAGATGAGTTCATGAGGCCTCAGTGGCAAATCAGTGAACAGTAGCCTAAAACAGCTACAAGTCACTGCGACCAATGTCACTGATCCCACTGCAGTCCCAGAACCATACTTTACTTTAATGATGAGCTATTCAGTCTTCTGAATCAATTAACTAAATTAAACCCCAATAAATCTGATGACTGATTTGATACATTTATTATTTAATCAAGATGTATTCCATGGGCCTCAGTGTTTATATATCAGTGACCAGTTACCTGAAGAAACTTCAAGTTATATCTAATGTCACTGATCTCACTGCAGTCCCTGAATCATACTTGACTGTAGTACTTGATCTCATCCAGTCTTCTGGGTTAAATAATATGTAATTAGGCTTGAATATTAGCCTTTCAAGAGTTGACAGGGAAATGAAATTGCATTAGACTTCTAACCCCTGCAACTCTAGTACGGGACATCCGTCCTGTACGAACAGACACACAAATGTGTGATTACTAACTACTAACATCAAATTAATCTAATAATTCGAAGGAGGAGTATCGGTGTTCGTCTGTTCTAATTAGGACTTCGACCCGTGAGCAGCCCCTGGGGAATTATGTCGGAAAATCCGACACCATTTAATAATAATATCATACAGACAGATAAGAGCTGTGTTGTATAAACAAGTTAACCATAGAAAACGTAACTTGTAGTGGAATTACCATCTAAAGAAAACGGGATATCATCACCACATACCATTATAATTCACCAGCTATTCTGCTGGGAATTATTCTTAAATACATTAGTCTTTGGACTTTACCATCATAAAACATCTTATATAAATTAACTTAATTATCAATATTAAAGTAGAGTAAATGTGACCCTTCTATCACTTTCTGAAATCTGGACAAAGTAGGCCAGGCGTCAGAGTGGGGAAGGAGGGCAGCCATGATTGTTTATTGAGACCAGAGGCTCACACGGGAGCAAATTCGGCTCCTGTTAAATTTACTTGGACGTAGTGTTATGGAACCCAAAGGTGTACCATTGTCAACACGCTGTCTACAAATACAAGTTAAGTGTCTATCCGAAACCCGTTTATCATTCATTTATGGCCATTAATGTCAGGATATAGGGTTAGCCGGTTAGAACGCGAAATCGCCTCATACTAAAGGTAATTAAGCCAGGTCTTTAATGTTCCATGTACTGTATACAGTTTTCTCTGAAATACTTGTCATATATAGGTTTCTGGCTTCACAGCTAGCGCACTTTTGAAAGGTCAAGACGAGGATGCAAGATTATGTGCACCAGTTACTGGGTGATAGAAGCTACCTCAAAGAGGATAATTTGGTGTCTACACTCTAGTTATACCTGGTGGACTAACCTGCTGTACTATAAGATAAGGAACCTCATCAATGTATGTAGTCTATTCCTGTAGTTTGATTGGCTGCATATATATATATAAATATAAACCCCCCCTAATGTGTAGAGGATCGATTTGTGAGATTATGAGATTATTGCAGAAATACAGTCCACTTATCATTATACAAATTGCTATCGAAGTATATAAATTAACGTAAATATAAATTCATATAAATTAAATAAATATAAATCTCACAGGTCGGTTACCACAAGAAGTACTCTCAGTGAGTAGTGGTTCTCTCAGTGAGTAGTGGTACTCTTAGTCACTAGAAGTATTCTCAGTGAGTAGAGGTACTCTCAGTGAGTAGTGGTACTCTCAGTGAGTAGTGGTACTCTCAGTGAGTAGTGGTACTCTCAGTGAGTAGTGGTACTCTCAGTGAGTAGTGGTACTCTAAGTGAGTAGTGGTACTTTCAGTGAGTAGTGGTACTCTTAGTCACTAGAAGTACTCTCAGTGAGTAGTGGTTCTCTCAGTGAGTAGTGGTACTCTAAGTCACTAGAAGTACTCTCAGTGAGTAGTGGTACTCTCAGTGAATAGTGGTATTCTCAGTAACTAGAAATACTCTCAGTGAGTAGAGGTACTCTCAGTGAGTAGTGGTACTCTCAGTGAGTAGTGGTACTCTCAGTGAGCAGTGGTACTCTCAGTGAGTAGTGGTACTCTCAGTGAGTAGTGGTACTCTCAGTGAGTAGTGGTACTCTCAGTGAATAGTGGTACTCTCAGTGAGTAGTGGTACTCTCAGTGAGTAGTGGTACTCTCAGTGAGTAGTGGTACTCTCAGAGAGTAGTGGTTCTCTCAGTGAGTAGTGGTACTCTCAGTGAGTAGTGGTACTCTTAGTCACTAGAAGTACTCTCAGTGAGTAGTGGTTCTCTCAGTGAGTAGTGGTACTCTTAGTCACTAGAAGTACTCTCAGTGAGTAGTGGTACTCTCAGTGAATAGTGGTATTCTCAGTAACTAGAAGTACTCTCAGTGAGTAGAGGTACTCTCAGTGAGTAGTGGTACTCTCAGTGAGTAGTGATACTCTCAGTGAGTAGTGGTACTCTCAGTGAGTAGTGGTACTCTCAGTGAGTAGTGGTACTCTCAGTGAGTAGCGGTACTCTCAGTGAGTAGTGGTACTCTCAGTGAGTAGTGGAACTCTCAGTGAGTAGTGGTACTCTCAGTGAATAGTGGTACTCTCAGTGAGTAGTGGTACTCTTTGTCACTAGAAGTACTCTCAGTGAGTAGTGGTTCTCTCAGTGAGTAGTGGTACTCTTAGTCACTAGAAGTACTCTCAGTGAGTAGTGGTACTCTCAGTGAGAAGTGGTACTCTCAGTGAGTAGTGGTACTCTCAGTGAGTAGTGGTACTTTCAGTGAGTAGTGGTACTCTTAGTCACTAGAAGTGCTCTCAGTGAGTAGTGGTTCTCTCAGTGAGTAGTGGTACTCTTAGTCACTAGAAGTACTCTCAGTGAGTAGTGGTACTCTCAGTGAGAAGTGGTACTCTCAGTGAGTAGTGGTACTCTCAGTGAGTAGTGGTACTTTCAGTGAGTAGTGGTACTCTTAGTCACTAGAAGTGCTCTCAGTGAGTAGTGGTTCTCTCAGTGAGTAGTGGTACTCTTAGTCACTAGAAGTGCTCTCAGTGAGTAGAGGTACTCTCGATGACTAACATTATTCTTAGTGAGTAGAGGTACTCTTAGTGAAGAGAGCCGCTAAACATATCTGAGAACTTGAGACGGAAGACTTTCAGTTATAAATGTTCCTCTTTGCTTTTTGTTTGTTTCTCTTTCATTAATACCCCAGCCTGCTCTCATAATTTGTTCAATGACCAAATATGAAGGGGCGTTGCCTAACTTGTAGCAAAGTAAACATTGGATACCCACTGGAGATCATTATAAAATGAGTTAGGAGGATGCTTCAACATTTACCGTGCTGTTGACGCATTATACAACATTATTCACACTGTTACATTCCTCATATTCAGATTACTCATTAATCATATTATTATGTTAATAACACCTATCTCACTCATACCATCATTAAGCTCACTTTCACCATAATCAATCCACCTAGGCACTCATTGGATCACTTTGAAAATTGTCTACATTTCAGTCACAACACTATATTCACTGCGTTACCACACTCACCACACCAGCATACTCACCAAATTACGCTCACTATACCATACTCACCATCCTTCCCGCATTCACAAAATCACCACACTCGCTACATTACGCTCACAATACCACACTCATCATACCGCCACACTACACTCACCACACCGCAATACTCACCACAACACTCACCACATCATAACACTCACCACATCACATCACACTCAAAATATTACCGCACAGCTAACTATATCATCAAACCATCTCACCTATACTTCACAATACACACTATACACCCTTCAATTCCTTTGTAGTAAAAATACACAGAAATATTCAGCTATGTGTATGGTGAAACTCTATTACTCTTCTAGTTCAGTTGGGAAACTATTCCACAATCATATGATTTGCTCGTAACACAATCATATAAATATATTTAGACAATTACCATATTGTAGCCAACAGGAAATTCGGGCACCGATGATTTTGACCGCATATTCATGAAATATTTTCACTCGAATTTCGCCAGTTCAGGTTTGCAATTGGTAATGCTTGTTTTATTATTATTATTATTTTATTTGTATATTATTTCACTTCGATATAATTTATACTTTTCGACAATTAATTGTTTGTTATTAAAATAATTCTTATTTTCGTTCCGTGATTCTGCAAATACCTTCTATTTTCATATGTAATTATTTTTTACAAATGTTTAATATTTTCCAATCGATTGTCTCAGATAAACAATAAAAAAATAATTCGAGGGTTTAATAAGTCTTATTTCATTTTGTAAATTATTGTTTTTAGTTGGGGTAGTTAATTTGTCTTTAGTTGAGGTAGCTCAACTACCTTGAGGTAGTTAGGATTTCACAGAAATCCAACATATAGGAAAAGAAGCCCATGATCTAGGGCTCTCAATCACCCTAAATTGGATACCAAATCACATTGGCATAGATGATAATGAAAAGGCATACTCACTAGCAAAAACTGCCTCTGCTCTACCTGTTGTACAGGTTCAAATACCTCCAAGTTTTCACAGATTATGGAGCAAATCAAGAAGAAAATACTCCCAACTATCAAAAGTCGCCGCAGAGCCAAAGTAGAGGAAGGAAGATCCACTGTGATATGGTACGAACAAGCCACTGGTTACTACTCTTTCAAGCATGGCAAAAGATATCCAGAGCCATTGCAGTAGCCATACACAGACCCAGACTTGGTTACAAGTGCTGCTGGGAGGTAATAAACCCAATAGTTAAAGAGTGTCACATCTGTGGAACAGAAGCTGAGGTGCTACTATTGCACTACTTAATGTAATGTGAATCTACTGAAGCCCTGCGCATCAGACTAAACATTAATCTAACGACAGCAGCTTTCTTAGATGCACATTCCACAGGCAACTGTATTGATTAGAAAAGCCGTTAAAGAAAGGGACTCACTAGTGAACATTCTGCACCTACATCCGCCACCAAGATAATGTGTTTAAAACACGACTAAAACAGAAGCGAAAAAGAAACAGGGAAAAAGGAGGAAACCCCATCGCCATTTGAAACTTTGATCCAAATATCAGAGTAACAAGGCTATCGCGAATAACCGAACTCAATACGGGCTCACCATAGCCCGTGCTACATGGACATTTCGTTTTGAGTAGTTAAATCTAAAACAACAACATAAGGTAGCGTGTAACACACTTCCTCGCTAGCGAGAAGAACCGAGTTCCAATCCTGGGCAGGGTGAGGCGAGTGGCCTCGGTACCATCACTTCGTTCACCCCTAATTACCTAACATGAACTAGTGACATGAATGCAAAGCCATTGACTAATCGTCCTTTGATAAAAAAAGAACGTGTCAGTTACTGACCTACTTACTGTCACAAACGACCAGTCAGAAGGAAGGACCCGTTGAGCATGTTCTCTCGACAGGATAACCACCACTCTCTGCAATTTGCATTCAATTATTACCTGAGACTGACAAAGATGAGTTGAATTTCGCAAAAATGCCTCACATGATAATAGGTGTAACATTAACTTTGCAGAGTTAATTTGCCACCTTACTTTCCTGGTAGAGCCTGAGAAATATAAAGAGGATCCGTCCGAGAAACAGACCACTGACACTCCCTCCTCCATCACTACCTCCACCACCTTCACCTCCAACACTACTACCACCATCTCCAAAAACAAACAGCACCTCCACAACCCCCACCACCACCATCACCACCACCACCACCATCATCACCACCATTACAACCACCACCAACGCTGCCCTAACCTTACTTTCACCAGAAGTAGCTTTCAACAGGGAGTGATGACACTTCTCTAATATGGTCTTGAAAGAATCCTCAATAGTACAAAGGTAATTTATCCCTTCCCTCCTCTGCCCCCCCCCACCCCCCCACACCGTCACCGTATCTCTCATCAACCATTTCTCCTACACCAATTACACTCTCTACACCAACCTTCCCTTTCACCTACTTCATCCCTCTACACTTTCACCATTCCCCAAGCCTTTCTATACCCCCCTCCCCATCACTACAAACCCCACCTCTACTTCCCCATCTGCAAAGAATTGAGGTCCGCAGTTCCTGCCAAAGCTTCCAATACTTGCCTCACTTTACTGCTCCAATACTAGCAAGGGCACAAAGGGGTGAAAATAGTCAAAAGAAAGAGTACCACACGCCTACTACTTTGCTACGTTCCTTACCCCTGATTCATCGGCGATAGCAAAGAAAAATATTCAGAAACAGAAATTGGTATGTCAGTCATATCCTGGGAATTCCATCACCGTCGCTGAAAAATGTCAGAGAATGGAAAGATATTTTTTTCCAGCTGAAAAATGCCTTGACGTGATGTCAAAATTACCTACAGGCAACCGGCCATCAGGCGTTTCTCCTTAAGGTGGAGCGGTTAGCTTGAGTAGGACTGCGTGAGAATGTAGAGAGATACTTTTAATATATATATATATATATATTAAAGTATATATATATATATATATATATATATATATATATATATATATATATATATATATATATATATATATATATATATATATATATACCCATTGTATGCATCGTTAAACGCCTAGAAAAACGTCTTTCTAGGCGTTTAACGATGCATAAGCAACAGGGCTCCATTAAGGAACATATAATCTCTTCCCACAACCAAACCATCGCCAGAGAAATCCTAGTAAACAACACAGAAATCATCGATAGATACAGCGATAGCAGGCGGCTTGACGTCTGCGAGGCTCTACACATCAAGAAGTCAACACCAGCAATCAACAGCCAATTAATGCACAACTATATTCTACCCACCTCAAGACTCCGCTCCAATATAGCAGCATCAAGAAATATGGACCATTAGGCTTTCTACAAATCACTTCCATTCAATACCCATTGTTTCGTGTTCTGTCTCGTGTTTAGGAATTTAATACCCTATTAATACCACCTCACCCCATCCACCTCACTCAAATGTAGATATAAACAAATCGAAGATGTGTAAGTTCTATTCAGTTGTGTATGTGTAAGCTAAAGTCTTTGAAAATGTAATAAGTTTTACGAAACGTGCTCAAGTGTCGCGTCAGACTAGAAATAAAAATGAATTTTGGAGAATTGATTTTTGAATTACCACCAACAGTGGAAAGAAACATACGAAAGATCGAGAAAATTCGTGTTAGAATTAATAATCTTACTTTTTTAGTCAGATTTAATATATGTCTACAGGAAAGACTGCTACCAAAATATACTAATATATATATATATATATATATATATATATATATATATATATATATATATATATATATATATATATATATATATATATATATATATATATATATAGAAAGTTTGTGAGGGTACCACCTCTGGTGCCAATGTGGGGACCCATAGCCTCGGAGAAGAAAATAAAAAGTATTCAGAGGAGACCTTGTGGTTTCTCACTGAACACTAATATTATCTTCTCCTACCACCCCCATTCTTTTGTATGTACACATATATATTTACTTTATTTGAACTTTGTTGCAAAAAACGAGTTACATATGGGTTACAATATATATATATATATATATATATATATATATATATATATATATATATATATATATATATATATATATAATATATATATTATATATATACAATATATATATATATATATATATATATATATATATATATATATATATATATATATATATATATAAATATATATATATATAAGTCCAACTTCAGAGGAATTCGAGGAAGTGTTTGACTTGCAACAATGATCGAACCCGTCTGTGACATTCATCAATGTTTCCCATTGTTGTGTTTTTCAAGAGACCCATAACCTTTAATCACCTTTTTGCATTATTATTTTTGTATCAACCCATGTATATCTTGTAACCATCAAATGCATAATAAAGCACAAAAAATAAAAAAGGAAGGGGATGGTAGGAGAAAAGCACACAGAAACTGTATTAGAGGGGATCTAAACATTCCCTCTAATGCGTTATGCGTGGTTTCCTCCGAGGCTATGGGTCCCCCTTCTTCCAGCTAGAGGTGGTACTCCCTTCCATTTTTTTTATTTGTTTTAATAAAAAATATATATATATATATATATATATATATATATATATAATATATATATATATATATATATAATATATATATATATATATATATATATAATATATATATATATATATATATATATATATATATATATATATATATATATATATATATATATATATATATATATATATATATATATATATATATATATATATATATATATCATATCGATTTTTTCTAATTTTATCCACTGAATTAGATAAAAATGTAGTCGGAACATGATATCCAACGAGAAACAAGCCTAATGCATTAAATTCAGTACCGAATATTATTACTGAAAGAGATGTGGGCGATGTGTGTGCGTTTGACAAAGTTCACAAAATAGACTCCAATGTTTAGCAAGAGTGCAGCTCCCTCTCGAAAACATAACTTGTCAAGAATAAGGTGTCCCAAGTTAGTACCAGATTCTTGCTCTCTCTACACAAACAGAACCATTGCCCTGCTTGGATTATCCTACATATACAAAAGTGAGAAACTTGATTAAATTCGATCAAATAATTCAAGCACTCAAAATAACAATTAAAACATCTTGTATATGAACAGTTATGATAATATGACATTCAGTATATTCCGTCCTTCAAAAACTGACCATTTTCAATTTAAATAAGAAATTGCCACGTGAAGGTAAGATGTGCATTGCTACAGATAGCTTTACACGTATAAAAAGATAAGAAAACAAATTGTAAAAATAATATTATTGTTAATAATAACAACCATAATAACAGCAATAAATAGGTCAGTAACAGCGAGCCTTGACGCCATATGAGGTCACCACAACCCTTCGTCGTTCCCTGTATTGATCCCAACATCTTTCCTTAGCAAATGTATTAGGAACAACCGCAGAATGAAAAAAACAAACGAGGAATTTACAATTTGTAATTGAAATTCAGTATAAACATGTTGTCTGCGTTCAACTACCGAATGAGGCTGTTGAGGCTGAAGAGCGGACCATTTACTGGAGCGTTTGAGCAGACACTTGAACGTTTGCTCCTCCTTGACACTTGAAATGGGCTGCCGATTTACTGTTATTAGGTGGTCGTTCCTGCTCCGTGCAGTTCTTGCTGCCTGCCAATTCTTCCCGTAAAAAAAAAATAGTATTAAAAATATGTTTATTTCTTTATTTGTTAACCTCAAACCTTCACAAGGAAATATGAAATTCCCAAATGAAGAACTAATAAGACTGGTTTAGAGTTAACCTACCCACCTTTAAAGTTTAAAACATTTTGGGTATTTGAGTGTTATTTTCCCAACTGGGGTCGGTCCTAGCGCCATGCTTTAAGAAATATCTGCAGCTGTAACACCAACACTAACCATGCGATTTTTGTAAAGTCTTGTTTTTTTTCCTATATAATTGTTATGTTTTCCCCATTTGCTCCGCCTTATTTTCATGCTTTACTTGAAAACGATGAACGTGAATCCATTCGAATAACATTGTTATATTCTCTGAGGCAGCGAGAGACGGAGAGACAGGGACACAGAGTGAGAGAGGGTAGAAAGGGACATACGGGAAGAGTGGGGATGTTGGGTGAAGGAGAGGGAAAGAAAGGTGATTAGAGGAGGAGGGGAAAGGGGGGAGCAAGACCCGAGCCCCGCCGGGTGCCTGGTCGAGTAATAATAATAATAATAATATTAATAATAATAATGATGAATATTAATATTATTATTAATAATGTTATTATAATATTATAATATAATAATATTATACTAATAATCATAATAATACTAATAATAATTATAATGATAATAATAATTTTAAATAATAATATTATTATTATTATTAATTTTATTAATATTATTATTAGTATTATTTTATTATTATTATTTTTATTATTATTATAATTATTATTATTATTATTATTATTAATATAGACACAGAAATCACACTAACGTGATATAAATCAATGAGAAAATCCAGCAAGGCTTTCAGGTGTATGCGGCTGCCCTGGTCGCAGGATCGCATCACCTCACAACCCTACTGGATTTTTTTCATCATCATCATTATCAATTTTATTATTATTATTATTTGATAATCCTCATGAGAAATAAAAAAATGTAAACATATATGATAATAAATATTTAACTGCTTTTTAATAAAAAATATATGGTGATATTTTTCTATTTATTATTTATTTTTATTCGGGCGGTGTAAGAGAGATAGAGGTTGGGAGTGGGGAGAGAGTGGCCCCCGCGGGTGACGTATGGTGATGGTCAGTTGTGATGGTCTCTGTGCAAAGGGACAGTCCACACAACCCAAGTGTTCTATACATCTCTCCCCCCTCGGATATTGATGACCTTTCATTCATATATCTTTTTCAAATATATTTTGTAGGTTTTGTTCTTATTCAGTCTGTAGAGTTTATTATTCTCCTGGAATTTTGGTTCATTCTTCTTAATAAATAAGTAAATAATATGCATATATATATATATATATATATATATATATATATATATATATATATATATATATATATATATATATATATATATATATATATATATATATATATATATATATATATATATATATATATATATATATATATATGCGAACAAGCCTGAATGGTCCCCAGGACATATGCAACTAGTTATATATATATATATACATATATATATCCATATATATATCCATAGATATATCCATACAACTATCCCTCTATCCATCTAAATTTCTTGCGATATGTTTCTCTTATCTCGATCATGGCGGCCTAGTCTCTATTCACTACTCTATTTACGAGCTCCGAAGAGCAATGGGGTCGTCCTCAATCCTTGATTTATATTGTTAAAGTCGAACTCGTAGGGAGTAAACTTTCGTAAACTCAGACTAATTTGTCACGATTGGGGTAAAAGGTTCAGATCTCCTAAGTGGAGCTATAAAATAACATATTATCATCTTGTTATCTTCGGCTCATGACGCAGGAAGATAACGGTATCACTGATACCACCTGAACCTAATAACTGTTCTTCCAGTCGCATACTGTGTGTTCAGAACTGTTGTGTCACTTCACTTTTCTCCTGCGATCAGAATTAATTGTTAATCTTAAATCGTAAATAAATCCGACTGTATCTGATGCGTTTGTTTTGGGGGTGAGGCCGGTGGTCGGGGAGAGGACTTGGTGGCTATATAGTTGGAAGACCTGGTGTCAGGGCTCGGCAGGTAGTCATACGTTGCTGGGGGTCAGAGCCAGTTGGTGGTCAGGGACAGTTGGTGGTCAGGGGAAGCTGGTGGTCAGGGACTGTTGGTGGTCAGGGGCAGCTGGTGGTCAGGGGCAGCTGGTAGTCAGGGAGAGTTGGTGGTCAGGGACTGTTGGTGGTCAGGGAGAGTTGGTGGTCAGGGGCAGTTGGTGGTCAGGGACAGCTGGTGGTCAGGGGTAGCTGGTTGCCAGGGCGTTGTTCTGTTGGATGACCCCGTTGCCAAGCCGGGGTCGGGGGTTCAGGGTCAGGGTGGTGTGTGGTATGTCCTCGTGGTCCGGGGAAGTACCTGGTCTTTGCCTGCAGATTTATGCCAATGGGCCCTGCTGCCTGTGCCAGGGTCTTCCCTAAACGGCAGCCTTGGCACCTTTGTTTTCATTCTATCGGAAAAGCTATATCAATAACCTATGTTAGGCTGAGGTACGACAATAGCCCGCGGGAGTATCGGACGGCTGAAATATTAATACTTCAATGGAAATAAGTGCATTCATGATACGTAGTTTTTTAAAGTTTTGTCTCACCATGCCAGTCTTTCTAACGTTTCCCAACGTCAAGAAAACGGTAAAATTAAAGTGTCCTCTCCTTACCTGCCAGAGGACCCAAAACAGAAAACGGGACATTAGGTCACTTTCGTGAGCCGCTTTCATTTACTACTATGACAATTTTTGGCCTTAAGTAACGCCTACGAGCGAAAGCGACGTTCTCTATAGGAGAACAGGTTGACATGGGCATCGAAGAAGATATTTATTATATTTTTCTTTTGTGTTGTTGAAGTTTAACATTGTTTCATGTTGTTGAACACACGGCTTATCTTCTTCACATCATCTGAATGATGATTCAGATGATGATCTGAGTGATGTCCCATCCCAAATCCTAATTCTGATCCCTTTTTAGTGCTATAGTCGTAATGTCTTGGCATTTTTTTCCTAATAGTTCTCTTCCCTTCTCAATTTTAATTCAATAATTTTCTCTACCAACTACAGCTGTGTACTCTGCATCGGGGTTTTGTGTTAGGAGTCACTTGGGGCATGTATATGTTAATGGGTTTATTCTTACATGAAATCGTAGGTCTCCTCCCATTGGATACATGTGGTCAGGTGACGTGTAGAGTATCTTCTACTGACATGAGGTCAGAGCTCTGTTCAGAAGGTATTCTTACAGTTAACCCCTGCATAGCCGTGGATTCTATCCCTTCCTACCGTCTTCAATGACAGCATGCTAGCCTTCAACATCAAGATCGCCAGGAATACGTTCCAAAATATATTGTCCAGTCTCCCCTCCCTTCCCCCCCCCCCCCACCCCACAGCCTTGCCTTCCACGAGAGCCGCCCACTTGCGCCTTGTCGGCTCCCAGTTCATCACCCGCTAACGATTGTTACTCTGCCGGCTTCTCGCTCCAGCCCCCCTCCACCTCACCTGTCTGACGGCATCACTCTTTATATAACCACTGGCCGGCGGCCTGGTCAAGCGGAAAAACAGCCCCGATCCTGTGCCAGGTAAGTTCACTACGGGCTCTCCATAGCCCGTGCTACTTGCCCTGCTTCTGTGCCAGGTAAGTCCACAACGGGGTCACCATAGCCAGTGTTACCTTGGAACTTTTATTCTAAGTAGCTGAATCTAAAACAACAACAATAACCTAGTCAAGCAGAAACCATTCTGATGTTCATAATAGATGACGTATCTAGCCTCACCTCGACGTTCATACGACGAGTGACGGTAGAGCCTTAGAGCATTTTGTATAAAGTATATCATTCACCATTATTATTAACATAACGTAACTTGTAAATACTTTTTCTTTGTCTGTGTTAAGCAATTAGCTAATGGTGTTTTGTCATTAATTGTATTGTTTACTATTATTTTCTATGCAATATAAATGTATTTTTGTTAAGTTTTGATAAATAAATAATTTAAAGTGTTTATTCTCTTGTTTATTACCCGCGACTTACACACTGTAAAGGATTAGCAGTTTTATTTTGTTTTCTCTTTTCTTTTATTAATGAGCGTGTGGCACACAACACCTGCCAGGGTAGTAGCTGCGCTGTGACGGCCACCTCCCAATATAATCAACAGTGTACAACATTACACAGCCGTCTGCGGAAACAGATGGGCAGATTTTCTTTCGCCCTGATGCCCTTGTTACCTAGCAGTAAATAGGTACCTAGGAGTTAGACAGTTGTTACGGGCTGCTTCCTGGGTGTGTGTGTGTGGGGAAAAATATTAGTTAGTAGTTAGTAACAGTTGATTGATTACCCCTTTTTGTTCTGGTAATATTTCTTATACCTGCTCGGAGGATATTGAACAGCCGTAATCCTGTGATATTTATACGGTGTTCTCTGATTATGCCTATGGCATCTCTGCTCTTCAACGACTCTAATCTGCTTTTCCTACCATATCTTTCACTGCAGTATGTTATATTACTATGTTATATATTGTATTTATATGTACTAGTATGTTATTTTTGTGATATCTCTCTCGTCTCCTTTCTTGGAAGTGCATTTTGAAGTGCATTCACCGCTTTGAGACGGTGCCAATAATGAAGCTGTTTATCATGTCAGTGTGTGCCATACATGTCAGTGTGTGCCATACATGTTCTCTATGTTCCCTTTTTTCTTGCAATCTCTCGTGCTCTCGTGGATGGAATGGAGGAGGGGCCTATAACCCTAATGGTTTAGGGTGGGTAGGTGAAAGGCTTGGTGGGTGGGCTGGAGGTTGATTGGTCCGCAGGCCAAGTGGGCTGGAGGTTGATTGGTCCGCAGGCCAAGTGGGCTGGGCTGGGCCAATGATGGTGAAGGTCAAGGTAAGTTGGAAGGGTGGGTTGCCTGCGGCCAGGCGATGTATTCACATGATTAAGGCAGCACATTTTCATCTAAACACTCTTTGTAAGCATTGATAAAGAAACGCCAAAGTCATAATATTCCCTCTAGTGCTGACGTGTATTGAACTCTAACATGCTACCAGCCCTCGCAAATGATGTTTACAGTGAAAACTAATTACATGCACAGTTTTTGCATGCACTCATTACATGTGCATGTAATTTAATTACATGCACATCCCATTTTTGAAATACATTATTACCACCTACAGGCAAATAAACGTACAACTTTAATTTAATATTGATTAATAAATTATTTTTCTCCCAAAGCAAATAAAAAGTCTCATTTTTTAACATAAAAATATAATCTAGCCACAGTCGCAAAATAATCTCTCCGCGAAAATATAACCGATTACGTTAACCTGCAAAATGCACAATGAACCTTTGAGAGGGTACCACTTCTGGTGCAATTAGTGAGCACCCAAAGCCTCGGAGAAGAGCTTAAAAGGGATTCAGAGAAAACATTACAGAATCTCCATGGACACTTGTTTAGTATTTTCTCCTTCTGCAACTCCTGCTTTTATATTCACACAGACACAGTGGTCTGCATGCAGTGCTAGCGAATTAATTAATAATGTCACTGACTTTTAAACAAAACGATAATATTCTTACCCTTAATAAAATTGCATGATTCCCTGTCTTCCTCAGTAAAAATTTCATTATATAGAATAAACCAAAAAAACTCTACATATATATATATATATATATATATATATATATATATATATATATATATATATATATATATATATATATATATATATATATATATATATATATATATATATATATATATATATATAGAGAGAGAGAGAGAGAGAGAGAGAGAGAGAGAGAGAGAGAGAGAGAGAGAAAGATATAACAACTTCGGTCTTACACATGCGAAGAATCTTGATCTCATTTCGCCGCCGAAACTCTTCAGACATATTTCCTGCAGGATCCAGTTCGACTCCCAAATGAACACTTTATTCATGTCCCCAATCGTGCATGCATTGCTTCTCCTCCAAGTCATGCATTGTTAGGATTCCAATCATGTACGCTTTGTTTGAGATTTATTTTATGTGTACATCGTTTCTAGTTCTATTCAACTACGCATCATTACTTGTCTAAGTCATGAATGAGTCGAGGCTAGATTCCATTACATTTTTCCTGATCCTTACAATGTATTACTGTGTTACTCCCAATAATACATCCATTGTTCATGATCCTTACCGTGTATTCTTCTGTCTTGCTCCCCAAAATTATGCAGTGTTCCTGGACCATTCCATATATTTTTTCTGCCTTGCTCCCAACAATCCAAGCATTGAACAAATTTTCAGGAGCCTTAATGAGTGTTCGAACTAGTGCGCTGAGTGTTTCCAGACGCGCTCTAGTCAACTGTACCACGATATGGAAAAGAAGAGCAGCCTGGAATGCTGCTGCCCCCCACAAGGGTCACGAGGTTTCCACTGGAGCCTAACTGAGGTTTCACACAATTCCCCCCATGCCCTCGGGCTCTGACACCCAGTAGTACTTCATCTGACGCTCCTCCTTTGTTACACAGAGAACTCACATTAACGTGATATATCAAAGAACAAGTCCACAGGAGCCTTTTAAGGCTCGTGTGGATTTGTGCTTTGATATATCACGTTAATGTGATTTCTCTGTATAATGAATCCATGCATTGTTATTGATCCTTCTAGGGAATGCATCGTTGCTGATATCAGTCTTCCATGCATTGTTTCAGTTCACACCAAGCAATCATGCATGAACTTGCCACTCGTCTCCATTCTCTTTTTTTTTTATATCGATTCATCTTCATTTTCAGTTGTTGCTCACCCGCCATGCACATGGCCATCTGTCTCCCTTCTCTGGGCCAGGGATATTGTCGACCCTCTCGCCAGTGTTCATGCATAGATTTAGTCCCTCTCAAACTGGAAGGTTTCTTGCTACCTTCTTCACGAATACGGAGCTTTCATCATTCCTGCCAAGCACGTGCGTTTTTTATTTGTTTGTTTAATTCAAGTCAAGTAAGAATCATTTAAACTAGTATATTTTGCTCCTCTCTGGTACGTATCTTTCGTTCTCACAGGCACGTTCTGTCAAGTTTCCTCTCAAGCACGTAACTCTCTTCTTCTTCTCGGTCACAAATCTTGTTTGATTTCATTTAGTTACAGATCTGTCATGAGCCGTGTCAAACACATAACTTGGCTGATTTCAGGCGAACATAGGTCCTTCTCCGTTTTAAGCACGGATCGTTATTGTTATATGTCAAGCACGCATCGTTATTGTTGTTTGTCAACAAGTATCGTTCTTGTTGTTTGTCTCATGTATCGTTCTTACTGTTTGTCGAAAAGTATCGTTCTTGTTGTTTGTCAAGAACAAGCAGTAAGAACCTACCATTCAGACTCACTACCGTTCCAAAAGACCTACCGTTCCTTCTTTCTATAAAAGATGTACCGTTCCAACTCCCTGCCAAGAATATAACTTTTCCAGAGCCCTGTCACCTACACCATCCTTACTCTCTGTTAAGTGTCCCGTTCATTCTCTATCTGGTAACGTTCGTACTGCATTATTTCTTGTCTTCTTATACATTCGTGCGATGAGCAGGTCTCTTGTAGCTTCGTTATGGTCGTGCTGTGTTCCTGAGTCTGCTGCATAATTTGCACACCCACACACACCTTCACATTCGCAGGTGAGTAGGTCTGTCGTCACAATCATATGGTCCCGGGTTCGATTACCGGACAGAATGAAAAGTTTGGGACCATTTCCTAACCCTCGATGTAGCAGTGTGAGTTTTCAGTCGCATATTGTCCTGGGGACCATTCAGGCTTGTTCGTATTTGTGCTCCTCACGAGTGCCCCAAAGAATGAGGTGATTTGATAAAATGCTATGCCCAAGATTACCATCCGAGTGCCGGCGGGGAAGTGGTTCAAATAGCTTCGGCTATCACTTCCTTTTGTCCGGTCGTGATGGTCAAGCGGATTAAGGCGTCCTGTAGTTACCAGTTGCGTTGCTCCTGGGAGTATGGTTTCGAGTCACTTCTGGGGTGTGAGTTATCAGTCGCATATAGTCCTGGGGACCATTCAGGCTTGTTCGCATATATATATATATATATATATATATATATATATATATATATATATATATATATATATATATATATATATATATATATATATATATGAGTTTTCACTTAAACAAATGTAAAAAAAAAAGCGGGGACCGAAGCTTGCCGCGGACAGATTGATACTTCTTCGGATATCTAATTGTTTTATTTTTAGAAAGGATTTGTATTATAAATTAAATTAGTATACTGTTACTAATACTATTAATATTATTATTATTTGTGATTTGGTAAAAATATTCTGATTGATACACTCATTGTTCTTCTTCTTCTTCTTCTTCTTCTTCTTATTATTATTATTATTATTATTATTATTTTAAATTATACTTTTTATAATATAACAATATAGGTGATATATAGCCTGTAGGCACATGAGTATACATGATACTAACACAGTATACACATGAATGTATATAAAATACATACACAGAACATGCATGATTATACATGATAACAGATACAGTGCACACGCAGGATTATGCATGATAGAGGCACAGTACACACACATGAGTATTCATGATACAGACACAATACACACATGAGTATTCATGATACAGACACAATACACACACACGAGTATTCATGATACAGACACTAAACATATATGAGTATTCATGATGCAGACATTGTTCACTTTAGTATATATAATGTAACGCAACTAAAACACTGATCGCCATACCTCATTTCTTTTTTCCAATCAAAGTATTAAATTCCACGGGAAAATCTCGGTACAGTTTCATTAGAACTTTTGATTCAAGCAAAACTAATAATCTCTTTTGGAATAATGTTGTTAATTTAAGCACTCAAAGCACTTGATTCAATAACCGAGAAAATTAAGGCTTCGCTTCTTGAAGGTCTGCGTGCAATCCTCACAACCCGAATGATTGGGCATTGTTTCTTCAGTCCTTTCCCCTATCCCAACCCCTATCCTGTCCTCGTATGGATTGATGAAGCTTAAGCCACCCAAAAGATGACACGAGCATCAATAGCCCATAATGTCCTCGTATTCCTTCCATTTGATTATACAGTCACTCTGGCTTAGCATTATCTCCTCACAGTTTCCACTCCTACCTTGGATATGTGAAAAGAAAGGAATATACCTTCTGCTATTCAACAGTAAATTTATTCACAGAGAAGGTTGACGGAACCGAGAGTTTCAGTAAATAAACAAAAATAACGAAGCGACCCCGCCATACTCTACACAAAAATACTCAGCTAAGTTCATCCTCATGATGGAATATTTACAGCTCCTTAGAGAGTGAGGACTGGACCCTTAATATATAATGTCTTCTTGTCCGCAGTAATACTAAATCGGTGACGCAATTAGAAGCGATGATTAATTTAGACTTTTGACACAGTTATATAAAGTAGAAATATAGTTTGGACTCTGCGAGATGGTGCATTGCACTCTGCGGGATTGTGCATTGCACTCTGCGGGATTGTACATTGCACTCTGCGGGATTGTACATTGCACTCTGCGGGATGGTGCATTGTACTCTGCAGGATGCAGCGTAGCATTGTGCTGGATGATGCGTCGCACTCTTGGAGTTACTGCGTCTTGCAAGCTTCATCCCTCAGCACTCTACAAAAGTGCTCCCTATGCAGAGGAGCTAAGTGGACTGAGTTTATTGGGCAGGGCTGAGCAGGCAGAATATCCCACAGACATTCCAGATTTACGTTTAATTCTGAGTAAAGAGAACATGTCTATTTTTTTCCTACCTTATAAAATTGTCATACAACTTTCTTCCTTTGACGTATTTTTTGCGCTTTATTTTGCTCTTTGATCAGGGTTTTATTTTTGCTGTTTCTTTACTTTTGTTAAAATATTTTCTCTCCAATCAATTTTGTAACTTTTTTATTATTTAGCCTTTTTCTCTTGTTTTTTTTCCTTTATTCACGTTTCGTCTATCATTGTTGTGTGTGCCTGTATGTATCTGTCTCAGTGTCTCTGTCTGTCTGTCTGTCTGTCTGTCTGTCTGTCTGTCTGTCTGTCTGTCTGTCTGTCTGTCTGTCTGTCTGTCTGTCTGTCTGTCTGTCTGTCTGTCTGTCTGTCTGTCTGTCTGTCTGTCTGTCTGTCTGTCTGTCTGTCTGTCTGTCTGTCTGTGTCAATATTTCTCTCTCTCCCTCCCCGTCCCTTCCTCACTCCCGCCTTCAGACCGCCATTTTTCTTCAACAAACATTCTTCATTTCCGGAAACTGCCTCCATTTACATCACTCTTCTACAGAACCTGCATCTGAGCGTACGGCTCCGACCATCTCCCATCCCCACCTTCCCCCTTGTCCATGAAGCAGCGCTCCGGACGGTTTAGTAATAGTCTCCCGCTCTCTCTCTCTCCGCCTTCTTCCTCGCATATCCGCTTTATGGCGTCGGGGATCGTGCCCATTTTCTTCGCTTCTGACGAGCAGCGACATATCTTTGAGGGCGGCTCTTGGGGCCGCTTGCAGCCGAGGGAGAGTCATTGGCCAGACTATCCTGTTTTCTCCAGCTAGTGTTCAAAGGAGGTTCTAGTCTTCTCGGATACGGTAAGGGAATCGTCAATTGCATACATATATATGTCGTCCCTAGTTTCTTTCTGCACTAGAATAAGTGCCCATAAACAATTTCGATTGGACGGTAGAGCGACGGTGTCGCTTATTGCAATTCAGCGTTCAAACCCCTGATCGTCCAAGTGGTTGGCAACAATTCCTTTCCTCCGTCCTACCCTAAATCCTTATCAACCCTTATTCATTCTAAGTGTAGTGTAGTCGTAATGTCTTGGCTTTTCTCCTGATTATTACCTTAACTTGACCGAATGGGCACATGGAAATCTTTCAGGTGAATAGCTGTTTATTAATAAAATTTTGCAACAGCCAAACCCATTTAATGAGGTGTCTAAATACCATCTGGAGGGTGAAGAAACACCAGATTACTTAATCTTTCCCTTTTTATTGTTCGACGTTACGTCAGCAACGTGACATCTGTCTGAGTGTTAAACAGTATATTATTGAGAATACTAGAATATTTCCCGTTTGTGCCATGTGATTTTGTTGATCACTGATGAGTAAGGTAACTTACAGAACTCTGATTGGTCAAAATATCAGACCTAAGTGGTTTCAGTCACTCAGATCCCAAATCAACTCTCTCGATACTTGCCCTGCTGAGGTGAGCGTAGGGGCTCATTCTACTTAGCGAAAGAGCGCCGGACCTTTCAAGATTGAGTGCGAATGTTGTGACTTTAGTTGTAACTTAAACTGCCAATTCGGAGGAATGGCATAACAGCGGTAAACTAGAGGTACAGACTGACAGGCTCCTTCCGAAAATTTGCGATTCTTGTAGGGGGACCGGGGTCTTCCAGATAATTCTAGTGCCAACAGACTAGCAGTAGCTCAAAATCTCTCACTAGTTTTACGTCTAGTACCAACATTTAGTGAAGACCTGGCACCAGCTCATAGCCTGACACTGAGTGGTCATAACCAGGCACTATGGCACACCCATGATGCTTCACTATTCCCCGGCTACAATGTCCGACCGCTGAGGAGCGGTCCGGAGCCTTGCAGGGGCGCCAGGCTGTTATTTGGACCAAATTGCCTACGACTGCTGTTCCATTTGCACTAATGCCGCAACGATTTACTTTAGGAGGTGAGGTGTTTGTTTACACTTCCCACGCCTGCAGCTGTTGGACTCGAGAGCCTCTGTATAATGCCCGGTTCGTGGCTGTTTTAACGCGCCTTTTGCATCATATAGTCCTCACATGCTGAGGAACATGTCAGTGTTTATCAACATCACAGGAAACACGCAACGTAACAGTAACGTTGCAACAACGAAATTAGTTTAAAATAACGTTGTGGTTTGGCTGCAATTTGACTCGCAGAAGGACTTTGCTCCTGTAGGTGATAGGTTAAGATGGTGATCTCCGAGCCCCACTGTTCTAATGAGGAGGGGGGATTACTTGCTCGGCGGCCACCAGCATAGATGGAAGTAATGTGTAACCTTACTTCGGGTGAAAGGATAGGTGATAGACTAATTGATTTCTTCTTGTAGAGATATAACTCGAGTTTCAGTTGAATCATGGAATCCTATATATTCTTCTTTTATTCTTTCTTTACTAGTCCATCAAAATATGGTAATATCAACCAGCTTTTTATTTCTGGTTGTTACGGACCCGGATCCGACGTCCGAGCACGGAGCAATGACGACCACGCCATCTGTGGGTCAGCTCCCGAAACCCCCTCCAAATGGACGACGACACCTGGCAAGGACGAGGTGTACCGGCCACAAGGGCCAGTTTCCAGTCCTGTTCAACTCACAACACCGCCGCTGCTGACCTCTGGTAAGGTGGTGCTCAGACGGCAGCGCCATCTATGGAGTGGATATGTCGGGCGTTTGTGTCTGAGCCTATAAGTGAGGTGCTTTAGTGTGTCCCTGTTATTGATGACGTGTCTGCTTACAGAGTCGACCTGGGACTGCTGTAAGGGAAGTTGAGGCAGTCTACCCAAGGCAGCTGTCCCCATACCTTGTGCTTTGCTGCAGCAGCTGTGAGTCGCCTCCCGGAGGAACACTGTGGTGTTACCCTGCCAGTGAAGTGGCAGTCGAAGGACTGTCGTACCCGGGACCGACTGCTGGAGACGATTGACCACTGGGGTATTGTGGACAGGAGAGTGATCTGTGGTATCACACGAGACTCCTGACTAGGGCGTTACCCTAGTATCGCTCGTGGAGTGGCCCGACCAGCGTTGCTGATCCGGAACCTGCCAGCTGTTCTGCTGGACTTGTGGTTGACGGCCTCCACTGCGGTGCCTCCAGTGGAACTGTGTTTTGGCTGGCCTGTGGCTGGGGTAGACTCAGCTTTTCGAAGGATTCGTCGTGAGGCCACGAGAGCACCGAGAACTTGGCATCGAAAGGATCCAGAGTCTTCAGGAGAAGACGACAGTGTAAATAAGTGTTAATACCCCTCCCCCTGTGTAACCTTTTATATATTATTTATTGGTGAAGGTATTAATTATAATCTTAAGTTTTTGCCTTTCTTTCCCTTCCCCTTTTATTTTACTTGCATCACGGATCTCATCCCTTGAAAGCCACTACTGGCTTGGGGCCGGATACCCTACCTCTAATAACATCAGACTACGAACCCAGTTGCGACCCGAGAGGGCCGTAACACTGGTTTAGACTTGGGAGCTTGTTTGTAGAACGTTCTTTTTGCTTGACCAAACACAAAATCTAAGACCGATTTTGGGTATTTTAATTTCGTCCCAATTTCAAATAGTTTTGTTATTTCGCCATCAAAAAATTCAGGGCTGCAAACTCTCAGGGGCTCTGAGAAACATTCCAAAAAATACTGCACGCTTAACCTGAACATGATGAGTAGACTAAAAATCATCATGTTCCATATTTTGATGGACAAGTAAATTTTGCCCCAGCCCTGAAAAACCCCAATATTAACCCAGTGTTTAAAAATAGTAATACAGTTAAGTCCTTGTTAATTAAGAACTCACCCTCGTCTGTAGCAGGTTGTGTGTACTCCATCCCTCGTATTGATTGTGCACGTGTTTACATCTGCAAGACTGGTAAATCTCTTCTTCACGTTTAAAACAACATTCAAATGTTATTCGTACAGCCCAGCATTCCAGTGCCTTATG
This sequence comes from Procambarus clarkii, assembly GCF_040958095.1. Lineage (NCBI taxonomy): Eukaryota > Metazoa > Arthropoda > Malacostraca > Decapoda > Cambaridae > Procambarus > Procambarus clarkii. The sequence continues at coordinate 19,983,514 of NC_091176.1, forward strand.
TTTACATGCCAGTTTATTCGATCATTCTAACGACTTCAGGGGGGCGAAATGTATTGTTAAAGTAAGGATTTCGTTGAACAAAATGTGATTGAGTCCACTCTGATCAAACAATGCAACAACAGTCTTAATATAAGTAAGCCCTGGCATGTACAAACTAGAACCCCATATAAGCTTTAATACAGCACGTCATTAAAATATTGCATCCATTTAACATCTTTTTCGTCCCCATTATCCGTAGGTTTCATCCCCTTTTCTTTAATTGTAAATTGGTCAAGGGCCATTATTCTTAGTTTTTTTGTGGTCAGGTTACTTGCCCTGGCGGGTATAAGGTCTGCCATCGGCGTTTCATTCTTTCTTTACGGGCTCACTATAGCCTGTGCTACATGGACGTGTCGTTCTAAGTAGCTAAACAAAAAAAGAAACTTTCATTATTCATTCTAAAAATGCTCTGAAGATGAATTAAATAGAAAACGCGTTTAGCATTCTCTATTTTTCACATGTTCACATAGTTATTTCATTGATCACCTCACTTTGTGGGGCCACGTGAGCAATACAAATGCGAACAAACTAGAATGGTCCCCAAGCCAATAAGCCACTGAAAACTCCACACACCAGAAGGATTCAAATTCCAGACAGCCAGGAGCACTATGCACCATTACGTACCTCATTCTTTACCCCCACTCGACGACCGTGACTGTACAAAAGTCGTTGGTAGCCGAGGCTATATCCCTAACGACCCGACGGCACTTGGCGGTAAGCGTGGGCATAGATATTTCATCGAATCACCTCCCTTTGTGGGGCCAAGTGAGCAACACAAATGCAAACAAGCTGGAATGATCTCCAAGCACATATGCAACTGAAAACTCTACACCCCAATAGTGACTCTCTCTCTCTCTCTCTCTCTCTCTCTCTCTCTCTCTCTCTCTCTCTCTCTCTCTCTCTCTCTCTCTCTCTCTCTCTCTCTCTCTCTCTCTCTCTCTCTCTCTCTCTCTCTCTCTCTCTCTCTCTCTCTCTCTCTCTCTCTCTCTCTCTCTCTATATATATATATATATATATATATATATATATATATAATGTGTGTGTGTGTATATGTATATATGACAGTGTCAGACCACGGAGGAAAATTGAAACAGGAATTTCCTTAAGTACTTTCGTATATTAATACTTCTTCAGACGAGGAGTATTTTCGTGAGATACACACACACACACACACACACACACACACACACACCTTAGGGGCCTCGTAGCCTGGTGGATAGCGCGCAGGACTCGTAATTCTGTGGCGCGGGTTCGATTCCCGCACGAGGCAGAAACAAATGGGCAAAGTTTCTTTCACCCTAAGTGCCCCTGTTACCTAGCAGTAAATAGGTACCTGGGAGTTAGTCAGCTGTCACGGGCTGCTTCCTGGGGTGTGTGTGTGTGGTGTGGAAAAAAAAAGTAGTTAGTAAACAGTTGATTGACAGTTGAGAGGCGGGCCGAAAGAGCAAAGCTCAACCCCCGTAAAAACACAACTAGTAAACACACACACACATATATAAATATATATATATATATATATATATATATATATATATATATATATATATATATATATATGTATGTGTGTTTTCTGTAAACTGTAGCATTGCAATAAAATCAAATAAAAAATAATAGGGGTGGTAGGAAAGGAAAAGATTAAAGTATTCAGTGTGAATCCACAAGGTCTTCTCTGAACACTATTTTCTTCTTCGAGGATGTGGGTCCCTTTAATTAAACCAGTGGTGTTACCCCTTAATATATATATATATATATATATATATATATATATATATATATATATATATATATATATATATATATATATATATATATATAAATATATATAAAGAAAATCATTTGTTATTCCCTTCATCAGAATCTTCCACGTAGTCATAACATCTTGATTCTTTTTGGATACGCATTCAAAAAATATCTTCAGAATAAAAAAAAAAATCATTTTCGTGTGCTATTCTCTGGAAAGTTTACGATCACAAATACAATTGGAAGAGATGCCATATTTTCCTATTACTTTTAAGGAGGAGAGTCCCGGGAAGTGTTTGTGCGTGTGTTATTGGCGTGATGCCGCCCTCCCTGGTTATCTCAGCCTATTGCAACAGATAGGCCGATCTTAGCTCTTCCCAATAGCACTGTTAAGATAAGGCCAAGTTATAAATTTTCAGTGTTTTTTTGTGTAAATGCGTGTAGATACTGTGACACACACACACACACACACACACACACACACACACACACACACACACACACACACACACACACACACACACACACACACACACACACACACACACTTACACACACACACACACACACACACACTCACACAACAGTAATAAATTTTCAAGCTAAGTGCAGTTCCCCGGATGTGCAGTTCAGCTCCCCTTGTGTCAAGTACATTACCCGTCATGTCAAACGCAGCACCCGTCATTTCAAACACAGCACCCGTCGTGTCAAACACAGCACCCGTCGTGTCAAACACAGCACCCGTCATGTCAAACACAGCACCCGTCATGTCAAACGCAGCACCCGTCATGTCAAACGCAGCACCCGTCATGTCAAACGCAGCACTCTTCGTGTCAAACACAGCACCCGTCATGTCAAACGCAGCACTCTTCGTGTCAAACACAGCATACCTCCGAGATGCTCACTGCATTTTCATGAGGCGCGAGAGTAATCAATGCCGTGTGTTGGTGTGTGCTTGGAGTAGTTCTCCCGACGTGGTCGACTTGCTGCCCTCCTCCAGGAGGTGAAGTGCGGGGCCTCTGACCTCCTCTGGTCTCTGTTCTCATCACGATAACTCTCTTCCTGTCAACGACTCGGGCCTCTCTTACAGCAGCAAGCTGGTTCTGTTACGTCTCAGTACCATTCAGAGTTATCACCTACTGTACACTAGTTGCTAGGTAAATATAGTGTTTACCTAGGCCAATATGAGCTTGAAACGCATTCTTAGAATATGTTTAATTTTTAGTCATGATGCAATGGACAAATACCTTCAGCCGGTTCGCTACAAGATTCATGGAGGTGTTGCTGCTGGTTGGTGAGGGCTGAGAGGAAGAGGGGAAGCTGAGGGGTGCTGGTGTTGAGGGTCAAGTATGGGAAGGATGACGAGTATGATGTTGGGGTAGAGGTGGGGAGAGGCTTGGAACTGTAGGTAAGGAGGTTTACTAGCCTTGGCATCTGGCCTAGACAACTAGCTTTGACAACTAGCTTTGACAACTGGCCTCAACTACTAGCTTTGACTACTAGCCTTGTTTTACCTGCTTAGTTTGTATTTTATCTATTCGGTATTGTGGTTGATTTGGTGACGTTGGTAGTGGTGGTGTGACGTAAGTAGTGGTGGTGTGACGTTGGTAGTGGTGGTGTGACGTAAGTAGTGGTGGTGTGACGTTGGTAGTGGTGGTGTGACGTAAGTAGTAGTGGTGGTGGTGGTTACCTATCAGTGAGTATGGAGGAAGGGAAGATAACTATCAGGAGCAAGAACCATGACGACTATATAGCTATTGAAGGGATCAGGATAAGGATTTGGGATGCGACAGGGGAGAGGAATGGTGTCCAACCACTTGGACGGTCGGGGATTGAACGCCGACTTGCAAGAAGCGTGATCGTCGCTTTATTGTCCAGCCCAAGTGGATGACCTTATAGATGTGGATGGAGGTGGCTTCCACAACGTCTTCTCTCAGTGCATTCCTCTTGCTGACGACCAGTACAAGATACTGGTATTGCTTTACATATCTTCGATTCATTTGAGTTCCCCCTGTATCGTCTTGCATTTTCGTTATAATTTTAAGATGTTAGCTATCTCTACTTTGTCTATTCCCATAAGTATGATGTATGTTAGGATGATATCCTGTCTGTCTCATCTTTCAAAGGTTTTCAGATTTAGTTTCTTTATCATATTCTCGTAGCTGGACACTCTTAGCTCTGGACCAAGTCTTGCGGCTAATCACTGAAACTATAAGTTTGTTTTGCGCTGGTCAAAGTTCGGATACCAGGCTCGTGCTGCGTATTCCATTATTGGTCCAATATAAGAATCTGAAACACCAATAAGTATAGGAATATGCACCAAACAGTGCTAACTTAGCAGTGACTACGGTAGTTGACCCGGCCAACTAACCATCTTGTAGTCGTTTATATATAAATTACGTTCCTGACTTTCGAATTCTTTGTCGAATCTTGTCTTAAAGATGTGGATGGAGTTGACTCCTTAACTTCTTGTGTCAGTGAATTCTACTTGTTGATCACCCGTTGAGGATGGAAGTATTTCCTTTCATTTTTCGACTCATTTGCGTTTCCAAATACTACTTAGATCCTCTTGATCTACTTTCTCTCAACATGAATAGCTTTTGTTTTTTCACCTTACCTGTTCCCTTCAGTATCTTCTATGTTGTGATCGTATCCCCCTATATTTCTTTGACCCTCTTGGGTTGTGAGATCTAGTTCCATTAGTTTATCCTCATAGCTTAACCCTCTTAACTCTAGCATCAATCTTCTTACAAACTTCCGTTCTTGTTCAAATTCGGTTTAATGCTCCACAGAGGGTGGATTATATACCAGTTCTGAGTATCCAAGTATTGGTCTAACAAATTATGTGAAGATTGCCTTGTGGAAGTCCTGATTTAGGTTTCTAAGCGACATCCTACTGTTTTCAAGCGTCTCATATGATGCTGATGTTACCCAGTTTATGTGTACTTCCGGTGGCAGTGGCGGTGAGTGTGATGGTGTTGGTGGAGGTGGTGGTGGTGGTGGTAGTGGAGGTGACGGTAGTGGTGGTGGTGGTGGCGGTAGTGGTGGTGGTGGTGGTGGTGAAGCCGACGAGAAAGTCTTAATTAAAGCCGAGGCGACGGATGGATTTTTTGTTCATTAGGCTGATGACGATGTCAAGTTACTTGAGTTTTATAAGCTTATCTCCTCGACTCCCGTGCCATGACACCACTCTGCATGACACCGCTCCGCATGACATACTTCGTCCTTGCCAAACTCATTGATATGGTTCGGCACGCCTTGACAAAGTTGTTTTCAGCATCTCTGCTGGCAACATCTTCGCAGACATCCCTGCTGACCTCTTCCCTGACATCTCTATTAACACCATCGTCCCAGCCAAAACATTAACAACATCGTCATCTTTATTGACAACATCGTCCCTCCATCTTTATTGACAACTTCGTCGCTGCCATCTCTGCCGACACCAACTTCCCAACCATCTCTGCTTACTCCATCTTACCTGCCATCTCTGCTGCCTTTGATCTGCCATCATTCCTAGTGCTCCTGCCATCATTTGGCTCCTAAAACTCACAAAACTCAGGTCCGTACACCACCTCCTGTGGTCGATGTCCCACACATCCCTACAACACCCATCACTGCCGTTGCTGTCACATATTTTCTGTAACTACTTAATAACTTTGCCAGCCCTCGCCTGCTCTCTTGTCTACACACTACACAATAACAAGCTATGTCTTATGAACATTGTAACCAATACTCACTCAAGGAGATCATTCCTCCTACAACCCCAGGTGTTGCCAACATCCAGACACCGAGGGTCACTCCTTCATCCTTTTTAACACTTGAGCTGAGTCATAAACGTTTACTATAAAAGGAAACATTGTAAACGTGAATATTAAAATATATAAACATTGGAACTGAAGCATATAGATTTAAAGGCGGACACACACTCACACACACACACATAAACATACACACACATACACACACACACACACACATACAGACACACACACACACACACACACACACACACACACACACACACACACACACACACACACACACAGTCATTGTCATTGAGGCAATGACGGTGATGGGTGAGGGTGTGTGGGGAGGATTAGTGTAGGAGGGTTATGGAAGGTTGAGGGGCCTATGGTTGGGAGGCTGTGAGTGTACTGTTGGTGCTATGGTGGGAGGGTGGAGGGGCGAGAGAAGGGGGTGGGGAGTTGTCTTGGTGTAGGGCGTAGTGTTTTTCACACTTGAGTGTCAGAAAACTAGTTTTCTAGAAAAGAGAAGGGTGGGCAGACTGTACCTCTTACAGCACAATATCTCAAATAACCAATAATAATTTGCTAAGGTGAAAATTGGATTTGATGCATAATTTAAAGTTAAATGAATAAGTTCAGTTTATCCATATTCTACAACCACATAAAGGAGAAATTCACAAGCACGTACTGGTATTGATCAACATTTACGTCAAAGAAAATATATTCTGATATGGCAGTTGGCACTCTCAGTTAAAAACCAACAAAAACAGAGTGCAATTTCGTCCTGTTTTCATCTATTGAAGCCAAGTAAAATGTGCTGCCTCAATGACTTGTTCATCATGAGCTGTTTCACTGACTTGTTCACCATGTGCTGCCTCATTGACTTGTTCATCATGTGTTGCCTCATTGACTTGTTCATCATGTGTTGCCTCATTGACTTGTTCATCATGTGTTGCCTCATTGACTTGTTCATCATGAGCTGTGTCACTGACTTGTTCATCATGTGTTGCCTCATTGACTTGTTCATCATGAGCTGTGTCACTGACTTGTTCATCATGTGTTGCCTCATTGACTTGTTCATCATGTGTTGCCTCATTGACTTGTTCATCATGAGCTGTGTCACTGACTTGTTCATCATGTGTTGCCTCATTGACTTGTTCATCATGAGCTGTGTCACTGACTTGTTCATCATGTGATGCCTCGATGAGTTGTTCATCATGTGCTGCCTCGATAAATTGTTCATCATGTTCTGCCTTAATGACGTGTTCATCATGTGCTGCCTTGATGACTCATGAATATATTTATATTCATTGGCTGAGGATCAACTTGCAGGTTTGTATCCTATAATGGGAAGGGTGTGTGTGGGGAAGGGGGGGGGGGGGTATTTTACCCTCCGTTATTCACTACCAATATTAGTAAACAATTAAGAATAACTTTTTTTAGGAATCAGCAAATGAATGTGGAACGTGGGATTTTTTCTTCTTAAAAAACAAATATGCTTTGAATAAAATGGTAGCAATACAATTATTATTATTATTATTATTATTATTATTATTATTATTATTATTATTATTATTATTATTATTATTATTATTATTATTATTATTATCGTTATTATTATTATTATTATTATTATTATTATTATTATTATTATTATTATTATTATTATTATTATTATTATGTGCGTTGTGCATGTGCGTTGCTGAGCAACAATATATATGTTTAATGTCCCCCAGTTCTCCTTGCTATTCACCCCTTCCCCCTTCCCAACAATTCCTCAGTCCCGATCCCCTCATACTCCCAGCCTTTCCCCACTCCCCCATCCCCTCGTTCTCCTCATCATTACTCCCTCCTGTCACCTTGTCACCTTGTCCTAGCCACAATCCCCAACTCGATCGTCCCTTCGCCCTCCCCACTCCGTCATCCCCTCGTCCTCCCCACCATTACCCCCTCCCCTGTCACCTTGTCCTCCCCACCATCAACCACTTCTTTCCCTCGTCCACCCCACCAATCCCCACTCCCTTATCTGATGCATTCCCAAATGATCTGATGTTCCCACCAGAAAATTAGGAACATCAAATGAGCTGATTTTCTCATCACTTAAAAATAAGAAGAACAGTTAAAAAAACGAAATGAAAAACAATGAAAAAATAAAAAAATAAGCTATACTCATGAAATGAACGGTATGGTAAACAACACAGCTCAATTCCAAGGCAATGGCACACAAAATAATTCAATAAAAATAAAAATAAACAAAAATCAATGAAAATTCAATTTATCAATGAAATCGGAAACACTGAAATGGAATCGTAACATATTTAGTAATAGCATGTGTTGCTATTACGTGTAACAGGTGTCGCTGTTTTTCAAAAAATCGTGTTTTTAATTGTCACAGATATGTCATCTATATAGTAGGTATATAAAAACACGCGTGTATTAGAATGGATCGTTGAGTCAAAATTTCAAAGCAATCGGTGAACAACTTTTGGAGATTATAACGTGTGTTGCTCTTACGTCCAATAGATGACACTGTTTTTCCAAAATGCATGTTTTTTTTTCCTGCCACAGGTACTATAAGAGTATGTATGTATATAGTAGGTATAAAATCACGCTCCTATTCGAACGCAACGTTGTGTCAAAGTTTCAAAGCAATCGATCAAGAGGTTTCGAAGATTTCCGTCACATGCAAAACACACGAAAAAACACAGTTTAAATAAAAGCATGTTTTTTTTTCCAATCACAGACATGACATCAATATAGTGTGTATATGAAAACTTGTTAGGATGCGAATGGAACATTGTGTCAAAAATTCAATGCAATCGGTGAAGAACTTCCGGAGATTAGCGATTATGAACCAACGAACATTTACCTTTTTATTTATATAGATTATTATTATTATTGGTGGAAATCTTCTGCACCTCTCTGAAAACTCCTTAATTTCAAACTATCCAGGTAGTCGTGATTAATCAGTCCTTCTGTCAACATACCATGAAGACCAGTCTAATTGTTTTACTCTAAGATTGTTAGTTATAATATAAATGTTAATTATAATATTATCGAACGCTATCTGCAATGATAAGTATCAACGGGCCTCAGGCCTAGTACAGTATGTCGAATGCATTTAATGCCTTTCCTCCCACATGGGAGTAAAAACAAAAAAGTGACTGCAGTTGTATCGTACTGTCGATCATTATCATGAAATTCTCAGTGCAATGTTAATGATCTATCCCATTTTAGATGAAAATGTTCATCATCCGGAAGGTGAAGAAATATGCCGATTGGTATTAATATATGAACACATATAACGAGGAGATACTAGCTAAAGCCACCTCATCTCCTTGTATGTATGTCAAAAATATATATTTAATTTGCAATTAAGTTTGTTCTAAAATAATTTTATTTTATTTTAATATATTATTATTTTCTAATAAGTCTATGATAAACTAGCAGAATAACTCTTTTGTTGTTTTTTAATAATGTTCTCCTACAAAATTAACTGTAGATATGACATGTAAACAGATCTCTCAAACTCCTAATGATAATATGTCCTATTCAATTATCATTTTTCTCTGCCCCAAAATTATTGATATTATATTTCAATTCGCAGAGGAAATATATTTATATAAGTGAATATCGAATATGTTCTGTAATGCCTCCATCACCATTTAAACATGTCACCGCGACCTTTAGCGAGGACCGTACTATATCGTACCCTATATCACAAGACATTAATGACAGCTTCCTGTAAAGGTCATCACCAAGTGCCAACGGAACTGCCATTTACGTAATCTGCCTAATTTACAAATATATTATTTTTGTTAACCTTTAAGATCTTGAGAACCCTTTATTAACGTTGACTAAACTATTGTTTACATTGTCTCTGGTTGAATTAGCTTACCGTTTCAAGTTGTTTAGCAAATAAATTTCAATGACGTATGTCTTTAACGATCCCTCTGTCACAACTAACTAGCGGGTAAACCAAATTCACAACGCTTTATAATCCCATTTCTGCTAGAACCCCTAACAAAAATATCCAACAATAACCATGAACAAATACATCCCGTTATCACTGTTTTGAATCATTAGTATACTACAAAGTAAAAATACAGTTTGTGTCTAGCTAGAACGATAATTGATGATGCACACTAAGGTTATTCCACTTGTTGGGGAGTATGTTCAGTAAACTATTGGTGTATGTGTTATATCCTTCCAGGGCCTTGTAAGACAGAGTAAGTAGCAGATAATATCCCAACAACGTAACCACAAAGTTTCTCTTCAGTTAAATTGTTGCCAAATTGGTGAAACAAAGCATGGAAAAGCAACGCTGTGGTTTCGTTGTTGATCACGCGACAGGAATGAATGATTGTAAACGGGGCCACTGGAATTAGAAATACTCAGATAATAAAAAAGACAAAGATTTAGAAGAGACATTCACTGAGTCGCAGAGGAAAGGAAAATGAGAAGCAGCGTCCTTCAAGACGTCAATTGCCCCAGGGTTAAGGAGGTCTAACCAGAGACCTAAGATGTCGCAAGGGAGATAGAAAGATGCGTTGGAGACCAGAGTGGGCGAGAGATAGGTTTAAACGGACAGAGAGAAGGAAGAGAGAGAGAGAGAAATAAGAATCCATAATAAATTCACCTTGACGGTTCACCTCGTTATAAATGATGATGGTGTCAGAGAAACTCTCTGCTGTTACTTGCACTCCTTAACATGATATCATATGCCTCTGCTATAAACATTAGCATTTCCTCACCGTCAAGTCTCAATATATTTAACAATCCTTCTTCCATGAATACAATGTGACGTACATCACGGTGCGTTCCTTGTCACAGAGCAGTGACAGAAGCTGCATCCTTTCTCGACTACGTCTGAAACTTCCCGTGGCGTTGGCAAGGTTTGAAAGTAGCCCAATTCACTAATTATTAGATGATTAACCTGCTTTCTAAAATTGATTTACTTCATGCCTAGATCTCGGTTACCAGCTAAGCTCTAAGCATTCCAAAGAGGATATTAACTTACTGTCACTCTCCAAAGACCAGACTTATAAAGGAAAAGAAAAAATTGCAGCCATTAATTAACTTTTTCTAGCCGTCACGAAGAAATATTGGATGAAGATTATACCGTAAAGGTTGTCGCTAAGGTTGACAGGTTTATGGCCGAGATCATGAGTGATGGAGAAGTTGGGAGTAGAGACAGAGGGGGTTAAGGAGGAATGATGATGATGTTGGTGAAGGGTGGGAAGAAGGAAGGAGAAGAAAGAGGTGGAAGCAATGGAGACGATACAGTCTGTCCCAGGATGTCACGAGTAGTTTCATTCGGGAATATTTGAAGCTTTCTCCCAAGTCCTTCCGAAGTTTGCAAATGCATGACGAAATCCACAACTGTGATCCTATTTTCTATGAATCATCAGGCGAGATGGGAATATTTTTCTCTCTTTGGTGGACCCACTTGACCTGCACTCTATATCCCCTCATTAGACGAGAGCAGCACCACACTGCTGTGTTGCTAAGACTGTTATAATTATAGACAAATTCAGGAAGGTATAGAGAAGGGAATTATTTACAACAAGAAAACTACGATGACAAACACAAGAAAGAGAAGCTTAGAAAGACGAAGGAAAGGAAGGTAGTGAAGGGTGAGGGACGATTATGGAAGAGGGAAGTGCAAGGTGGGGAAAGAATATAAAAAGAGATGCGAATTGATGAGAATAAGCAGTATAACTTCAGATTTTTATATGAAATTAATTAGGAAGGTTAAGGGAGGGAGACGAGAGGTAAGTGCAATGAAAGTGAAGTGATTAATGTAAGAGAGGGAGATAAGGGAGGCTGGGGTGTAGTGAAGGAGGCATGGCGGGTATGACAGGTAGATATAGTGGCTCATAGGGTTCCCGGTGAGGAAGTGGAGGACCTAAGTGAGGGGGAAGGGTGGAAGTCTTCTGGTGAGGGGGTGGAGGTCCTCAGGATACAGGGGCTGGAGGTCCATATGTGAGGGAGGTGGTGGACCCCATGGAAGAAATATGGGTGGTAGATCCCAGATGTCAGCGGAGGGTGGACTCTCATGATCCCAGACTATTGGAGAGAAGGGAGATCCTAGATGTTGCAGAAAGGGATGGGGCGAAGAATTCCCTTTTTTGTGGGAGTAGGATTGGGTCCATCTTCCCACATATTCCCCTCCCCCCACACAGGAGGGAGTGTATGGGGAGAGGATAGGTGCCTGGTGAGCAGGGAAAATCGAGGAGGCCAAGTGAGGAAGAGTGGAAGAGGGAGGTGTGTTGACCATTATTCCCGAAGGCACCGATTTGTCGGACAATTATATGTTGGCCGGAGTCGCAGAGAACGGTAAACAAACCGGTGTAGACCAGCATAAAAAGTTCACAGTAAAATAACGCATTCATAAGGGAGAGAATAAAGAATAAACCATAATAAATGCGATCAAGGTAAAAGCAGGAGGAAGAGGCGAATGAGGAATAACGAGAGACACAAACAAAAGGAAGGGGAGAAGGAACAGAAATGAAATAAAAAGGTTAAAACAGAGGACAAAATAAAAAAAAATATTAAAAATCCCCTCGGAGATATTCAGTCATTGGAAAACGCGCTAAAAGACCCCAGAAATCGTAATCGGATTAGAATCCAATAGGCAGGAAGTTTGTCAAGCGACAAGGAAAGAGAAGCCAGCTCCTCTCAGCCAGAGAACTCAGACTGCGACTGAGATCCTGTCTCGTCACAGAGTCATATACAACCGCGTGTTCTGATTGCTGACCCTCCTCTCGTTACCACCAGAGAACACGGCAAGAACCGAATATCAGGAGGGCAGTATGTAGGACAGTATAAGGAGCACAATATAAGGAGAAATGTATGAGGACAATATACGTTATATAGTATAAGAAGCAAGAACATGGGGAATAGATACAGTATGAAAACAGTATAAGAATGACAATATGAGAAGTGTGAGCACTAGAAAGAGAAACGAGTATCTGGGTAGATAGTTTAAGGAGAAAAGTATGAGGAGCGAGAGCACCCGAAGGAGGACTGAGTATAACGAAGGATCATATGAGGGTCTGAACACATACTGATGTATTAAATATATGGAAATTAAGGTACACACACACACACACACACATTAGAAAGAGCTTTTTTAGTGTCAGAGTGGTTGACAAATGGAATGCATTAGGAAGTGATGTGGTGGAGGCTGACTCCATACACAGCTTCAAGTGTAGATATGATAGAGCCCAGTAGGCCCAGGAACCTGTACATTAGTTGATTGACCGTTGAGAGGCGGGACCAAAGAGTCAGAGCTCTTTGGTCCTGCAAGCACAACTAGGTAAGTGCAACTTGATAAGTACACTCACGCACACACAAAGACACACACACACACACACACACACACACACACACACACACACACACACACACACACACACACACACACACACACACACACACACACACACACACACACACACACACACACACACACACACACACACACACACACACACACACACACACACACACACACACACACACACAGTGAGCCTGAAGAAGACTGTAGAGTGAGGGTAACAAGATACTCACATTGAGAGTCTGGGGAAGGTACTGTAGAGTGAAAGTGACAAGGCAGAATGAGAAGTATTAAGGAAATGAAAAAGTATGAAGATTCCTTAAGAGGAATGGGAGAGGTAAAGAAGAAATAGGAAGATGAATAGAAGGAAGTAAGGAGGAGGTGAAAGGAGTGTGAGGAAGGATAAGATTTGAGGAGTGAGGAAGAAAAGGAGTGTGTCACAGCCAGTCTTGATAAATCTGTCGGTAAGTGTGTGTGCGTATTGATCAAAGGATGGGGGGGAGGGATCGGGGGAGGGATGGAGGAAGGGATAGGGGGAGGAATGGTGGGCGGGATGGGAACTGGGAGGCAGCTGTCGTGGTGGTGGCAGTTCTGACACGCAGTATGTATACTCATGTTTCCAAGGCTTCACTAGTTCATGTGTACTCTATTCAGAGGTTTCCAACGCTTCACTAGTTCATGTACACTCTAAACTGAAGTTTCCAAGGCTTCACTAGGTCATGCATACTCAATGCAAACGTTTTCAAAGCTTCACTAATTCATGTGTACTCTCTGCTGAAATTTCCAAGGCTGTACTAGTTCATGTGCACTATATACTGAAGTTTCCTCTGCTGTATGCAAAACTTTCACGACTGCACTCTATAGGGACATTATCAAGGAATCGCTAGTTCATCCGCACTCTGCGGAAAAGTTTTCAAGACCTCAGTAGTTTACCAACATAGTATATAGTGAAGTTTTCGATGCCTCCTAACTCATCCATTCTTTATAGTCTGGTTTCACACGTTTAATATTTAATCTTCACCGTTTAATGTACTTTATAAAGCTCAGCTACTTCATTCACGCTACACTGTGGCAACTGGCGTGTATCAACATGCTACTCATGTCATAAATTTCCATCAATTCAACTCTTTATGGAAAATAACATTGCTAGCGCGCTGTCTGTTTTCCATAGACCAACGGGAAAATTTCATCTTATTTGTATTGAAAGCAAAGTTGCTGGAGGGTTGTAACGGAATATAACCTTGATATATTTAAGGTAAAGGTAGACTTCCTGCGTGGTTTCCTTTGATGCGTTCATGGCTGAACTACCTGAGAAAATACTCCCCCAAATATTAATCTCTGAGGAAATGCATTAAATAAAAAAAAAATCTCATACTTTTTAAGCATATGTGGATGTGATAATCTTTATTTTTTTCCTTGATATATTTATTCAGTTTTGTGGTAAATTATGGGGTAAAATATAGTATTAATCTCCTGATAATATGTGGCAGGGTGTCCTTGAAGAGGAAGTGAATGCTTGAGGCAGGATTGAGTCAACGTGGCTTACGCTAGCTGGTCCATGAATGTCTTGTCATTATGACCGGGAATCAACAGAAAACCTCGCCCAGCACACCCTTGGCCTGGCCGGAGGCCTTCTAAAGCTCTTGTTCTTTGGGAGAATATGACGTCGTTCACTAGATAGAGTTCTGTAGAGCGAAACTACAAATTTTTCACTAGCCTCAAAAGGGTTCCATTTTTTGGTTCTATCTCAGTCTTAGAGCAGGTTCTAGACTATTGACTTTCTCAGTCTAAAAGCCGTTCTGAGTTGAGTTCTTTTTCTGTTTTAAAAGTTTCCATTATATTGTTTTATCCCAGTCATAAAACAGGAACCAAACTATGGTTTTTCTCAGCCTTGAACCAGTTTAAGAATGAGGTTCTTTCCCCCATTCCAAACAGGTTTTCGGGGGTTCTGTTACTCAGATCTTTATTAGGCAAACGATTTATTTCCTTTACCTGTGACCAATACCGATCTGAAGCAAACCCAAACTACACTAAATTATTTAATAACTTCATGGATATCACATCAAATACCAGAACACTCGCATGTGTCATATAAGAAAATATTGACATCCAGTTATGATGAGTGATAATATTGTTGAAAAGCTTATAAGAATAAATATATATATATATATATATATATATATATATATATATATATATGTGCAACGCCACGCGTTGCTGTGGCTCAGTCTAGTTAAATGAGAAAGAAAGAAAAGAGAAAGAGTACGTTTCTAATATGTTTAATTGCACAATGCTTGTGGGTATACAATATTTTTTGTTGTTCCATTGTCTGTGGAGGTATGGAGATTGTCTAGTTTGCCGACTCTAGAACACTCCACATATAATTGTCCACGTGAGAAGCAATCCGTGTCTAGATATAAACTGCACAATTTTAAAGATTAGCCCTAAGCTTTGTTAATGGTGATTGCAAACGCCAATCGAATTGGAAATTACAATCTCTTAAATTGAAATGGCATATCTGTTGGAATCATAGGAATGCGAGGGATGAGGACATCTTCCCCTTTGAGAGGTCCTGTCAGATTGTTGTTTCTTCGACGTCGTTGATGAACTTTTTTAACTGCAAGGCGCGTGGCGGTGCAAAGTTTTCGCTGGTTGGTATTTCGCAGCATGATAATTGGCAAGCCGATTTTCAATTGCCATACGTGTGATGGCAGATCGAGTGAATTAAAAAATTCTGTTGGATAATTAACCGCTTCATCTGCTTCCACAACATTGTCGACGGACTTGTATGTGACTGCCTCGCTTTGAATGATAGACTGAATGACTCTTGTTAAGGTCGTAGACGATTTGTTCTTGGCCACAGAACAGCTCGTTTACTCAGTCAATCGTGATTCTTATAATTGGTTTCAATATTGGGAAATACTTTTTCAACCAATTCTTCTTTTGACGTCACTAAATTGCAGAAGTTACGAGGCAATGAAATTCGTCCTGAGGTCAGATCAACCGGCACGTTTACGTTCCCAATTTCTAGAAATCGATGTGAGAATATCTCAGCTGATGCAGTAGCTACATAACTACACGCATATTTGTAGTTAATTTAAATGTCTTTACGCGGCGCCACAGAGTAGAGTATTTCAGGCAAGCATTTATTTCGTCCGCTGGTGTCGATCGAGGAATTACAGGTAATGTTTACCTGAAATCTCCTACAAGCAATATTAATGCGTTCCCAAATGGTATGATGTTTCCACGCAAATCTTGTAATGATCTATCAAGAGCCGCGAATGATTTTTTGTGGGTCATTGTGCATTCATCCCAAACAATAAGTTTGCATTTCTGCAATACTTTTCCCATGCCGGACGCATTGGAAATGTTGCACGTGGCAGTTTCAATTAATTGCATGTTCAATGGCGATTTCAAAGTCGAAGTAGCAGCTCTTTCACCTGGTAGCAATGTCGCAGCAATTCCGGACGATGCAAGAGCTAAGGTTATGCCATTTTGTGATCGAAATGCTGCCAGAATCAATCTAATTAGGAAGGTTTTACCAGTTCCTTCTGGTGCATCTAAGAAGATTTCTCCAAGCCCGTTATTGACAATTTGAATTATTTGATTGTTGATGCCTTTTCGCTCAAGCGTTAGCCTAGGAATATTTGATTAAACATACGACAACAGATCACCCGTGTTGTAATGTTGTTCACGACGCAATTCTACGTCGAACGAAGCAGCAGCAGATCGATTCGGTGATGGCATTTCCAATTGATTGAGAACTTTGTTTGCGATTTCTGAGCACATGTCTTCAATCATTATCAACGCCTCGTTGAAGATTTTTACTGTAAAATCCATGTTCATATTTGAATTTTCCTTGCGTATTCGACGGATAATATCTTCAGTCATGTGCGATTTATAATTATACCATAACTCTGTTGGAGATGAAGGAGAGCCGATGGTCAGTATGATTGCAAACAATGCACGAATTTGATTTGGATGTGACGTGTTGGACGCGTCATTAATGCACACATCCCAGTGCCGATCGTTCTCCAATAAATTCAGAGCTTGACATGCACTACAGGAAGTGGCATGTGTAACGCCGTTGACAAATCTCAATTGCTGGAAAGACGTTTGACCGGGCACATTTACCAACAGCTTGCGAAGAAAGAAGCATTCATCCTGATTGGGATGCACGGTGTACAGTCTGTCTATCATAGTTTATATGAATATGCCAAGTTGTCCATCGACTCGCTCTCCTCGTTTGCGTCGCTCAAATGATTTTCTACTGGCATTCCATGTGTAATACGTATGCATTTCCGAATACAGCATTTTTTTGCAAACACGTCATTTTGACATAACGTGAAGAAAGCAGTTAATGCTGTAGCCGGTGGATTCATAGCTGTTTGTGGCACATTTGCAATGTGAAATAAACGTGTTGTCCATTTTCATGTTTTCAAAACAAAAACAAAAAATACTAGCGAAATATTTCAATTCAAACGCAGATTAATCGACAGAGCTCAATTTCACCCCCAATTGCACTGAAAAATAATAAGAACAGATAAAAAACGAATAGAAAAACAATAAAACAAAAACAAATAAACTATACCCACGAAATGAGCGGTATGGTAAACAACACACCTCAATTCCAACGCAATATCACACAAAATTATTAAAACAAAATGAAAATAAGTAAAAATGTATGAAAATTCAATTTTCAATGCAATCGGAAACATTGAAATGGAATCGTAACATATTTTGTATAGCTTGTGATGGTCTTACTTGCAACAGATGGCGCTGTTTTTAAAAAGAAGCATTTTTTACCTGTTAAAGGTGTGGCATCTAAAAAGTAGGTATAAAGAAAACATTCACGTATTCGAATGGAACGTTGTGTCAAAATTTCAAAGCAATCGGTGAAGAACTTTAGGAGATTAAAGCGTGTGATGCCCCTTCGTCCTACAGATGGCGCTCTTTTTCAAAAAAGTATGTTTTTTCCTATCACAGGTGAGGCATGTATATAGTAGGTACATAAAAACGCTCGCCTATTCCAATGCAACGATGTGTCAAAATTTCAAAGCAATCGGTAAAGAGGTTTCGAAGATTTCCCTCACATGAAAAACACATGAAAAAAACAGTTTTTCAAAAAAACATGTTTTTTTCCCGTCACAGACGTGATATCGATATAGTATGTATACAAAAACCTGCTCGGATGCGACTTTGAATTTTTGTGTGAAAATTTCAAAGCAATAAGTGAAGAACTTTCGGAGATTAGCGATTTTGAACAAACGAACATTTCCATTTTTATTTATGTAGATATAAAGAGATCAGAAATCCTTCATCTATTAAATGCGCGCGCTCCCTCTCTCTCTCTCTCTCTCTCTCTCTCTCTCTCTCTCTCTCTCTCTCTCTCTCTCTCTCTCTCTCTCTCTCTCTCTCTCTCTCTCTCTCTCTCTCTCTCTCTCTCTCTCTCTCTCCCTCTCTCTCTCCCTCTCTCTCTCTCTCTCTCACTCTCTCTCTCTCTCTCTCTCTCTCTCTCTCTCTCTCTCTCTCTCTCTCTCTCTCTCTCTCTCTCTCTCTCTCTCTCACTATTTAATTAATCTTCACAATGGGCTCAAACCTGGGCTAATAAACCGTCTCAGACCTACGCACTACCGACGTTCTTATAATTCATTAAAAGATCTGCACATTCACTAACGTTCCATTTCACTCTGCATCCCTTTTCTACGCCTCCCTTGATCAACAAACATCTTAAATTATATAGAACATATAATTATTCATTTTAATTCAGACATGAGTGTTTGTTCATATATTATAATTTAACAAGTGATTAAGTGACCTATTTCGGGTCTAGTGTTAACTCTGTTCATTTATAATCTTAATCACCTCTTTGTCACGAAGGTCTTTGAAGTCCGAACAGATGTGTCACACCTCAATGCAGTTTGAATATTTTGTTATGACGTTGTAAGCTTCCTGAGAGCTGCCTTTGATGTTCCCTGCGGCACTCCTGGTTATATTGTGCTATTATTACTACACACAACATTACTGGTGATATTAATCATTTTAATTATAATATTAATATTGATAATATGATTATTGCTGAACACAGTGCAAAAGAGGTTTGTTATTACTCGCTACTATTACTTAATTATTACTACTAGTAATTACTACTACTACTACTATTACCACTACTACTACTACAACTACAACTACTAGTACTACTACTACTGTGTGTGTGATGTAATATACAGAAAATATAATGTAAACGTTTATTCGGCTCCTGGTGAGAGGCAACGCACACAAGTTCTTGTAAACTGTTTTTCAGACTCCCAAGAATGATGAAATGCGCACACAAATCCACGTAGACTATCATTCAGCTCCCAGGGTCATGAAACACTCACAAGGCCACGTAAACGATCATTCAGCTCCCAGGGTCATGAAACACTCACAAGGCCACGTAAACGATCATTCAGCTCCCAGGGTCATGAAACACTCACAAGGCCACGTAAACGATCATTCAGCTCCCAGGGTCATGAAACACACAAGGCCACGTAAACGATCATTCAGTTCCCAGCAGTGACAGAATACACGCACAAAATAATGTAAACTTTTCCTCGGCTCCCAACGGTGGTGATACACAGGACATAGTCCAGTTTTCTCCAGCTCTCGTGTAGGAAAGGCTTCGAGCATCTTATTTGGATTGTAATATGCAAAACTGAAAATACTTTAATACAATAGCAACTGCCTTTCGTTAATCCCTGAAATTGAATCAGTATCTACAAGTGTTTTTCAATAAAACAATTACCTGCATATGTTTATTAATTGGAATCAGCCCCTACATATGCAGCCTGTTTTCTTGACATTACATTCCGTAACAAACTCAACCTAATTTCTCCAGCAACATACGAACTCAAGAAAGCAACCTAAGGTATCGAGTTCTATGCTTAGAAAACGTAGATATTTGCGCGGGGTGTTGCATTCATGCATTAGGTTACCATAAAGTAAAACATGCATTTGTAACGTTGGTTACCATAACGTTAACAATGCAACCCATTAGTTAAGAGAACACGTTGCATATGTTACTGGATATAATCAGCCCAAAGCACGGCCTCGCTATTTATAGAGTCGGTGTTCGATCCCTTGTTTTCCAAGTCCTTTTCTTCGTATCCATTCCATGTGTCAGATCGTCATTCTGGTTTAGAGATTACTCAAACTAATATGTATTAAGACAATGGCTTGAATTAATTATTTAATATATATATCGACGTTGGCGTCTAGGTGTCAAAGCGGCTTGAAATACGAACAGTATTTCGTAAACACATAGTTCATCTTTACCAATTCTAAAAAAATTATTTACATTGACATGCAAATCAATTGCCAGCACTCCTGTACTATTTAAAATACACAAATGGTAATATTTTTAATTAAAATATATTATATATAAAGCTTAAAAAATTACTTGTAGACAAGTTTTTATGTTGACTTTTTTCTGACACCAAAGAAACCTTTAGTAATGAAAATAATATATAATAAAACAAATTTTCTAATAATGCAAATAAGAGTAAATTAGACGACTAAAACTTGGCTATTTGTTGATATCGTCAATTATTTATTTCGTACATTCAAATCCGAATGACACTTGAAATTGAATTAGGGGAAAACTAAAGAAAAATAGGCAATGCAATAAATAAGGCCAAACGATATGAATACGAACCCTCAGCCAACCCTCTCAGAGGAGGAAAATAAATACAGGCAGGCCCCATGAAGGTTACGCAAACATCTGGCGGAGATACTGATGAAGGTGCGATAAGACGAAATCTGGCGGCGAAGATGTTGAAAATGTGAGAAAACAGATAAAAGGAATAATAGAATAGAAGCGGATAAAAAACGGTAGAAAGAGAAGCTTTCCACACAACATCGGTTGAGATGGAAGGTGCGGCAGAGAGGCCGGTGTCAAGGGAAGAAGGATAAAGTCACGTCGAAGATGATGCTCCTGTGAAAGGGAAGGGAGCTGTGTGCCGAGAAATTCCAGCCACTGGGAATATCGAAAGCTCGACAGAAAATGAGAAATATAGCATTAAACATGCAGATATTAGCCGCATTTCTCTTTTCTCGTGGAATGTTCAACATTCAGTGAGAAGACTATTATCGTTACTGTCCACAAGGATTCGTATTTTTGTTTATTATCCAGTGTGATATTGTGTCATATTCGTGTCCTGGTTCAGTAGATACCTCCTTTCTTTATCTTTAATCTAAGAGTCATTCAGTTATGCTTAGTTTGCTTCCATTCCACTCAGCTCTGACACTGCCTCCAGCTCTCTTGTGAGGACCTCCTAAAATTTCTTGCCGAGTCGCTCACATACGTCCCTGTCGTTCTCAGTAAACGTATCACTCTACCCTTCCCTATGCTCAGTCTCATTACTTATTCTTTGACTGTTGTTTACTTCTTGATGGCTGTCAAGCAGCTTGGGTTTAGTCTTTGTTTTTTTACCTATGATTTTTTTAATTTGTTTCACAGCTTCTTCTCTCATATAAAGGTTCTCACTCCTGTCTGTCTACTCTGATGAGCTGCCACTCTGGTGTTCATTTGTTCTTACAGTATCCTATTGTCTACGTATTTTAAAGAGCATATAATCCCTATACCCATTGATGAACAAATGCGTTAATTCTATGTTATTTATTATGTCCTCTTTGAAAATAACATAATATCATGCTCTTTTGCCATTTTGCATATTTCAGCCCTGTTTCCTCTTATTATTTAACATTTAACAAGAAAATTTTTCTTCACGGCATAATATAGTGGCCAAAACTGAACTGCATAATCTCAGTCGAGACTAACAAGAACAAGGGGTCATATTATTCACTTCTTGTTATGAATCCTAGTGCCCTATTTGCCATATTTCCAACATTTTTACATTGATTAATTGACTTGAGATCTCTGATTGTTCGTTACTGTTTCCACTAGTTTAGCTTGATTAGATCTGTACTTCCATGACATTCTGCGTTCTTTCTCTTATTCTTTTGTTCTAATTTCTAACAGGTAAATGTCGGAAGCCATTTATTCCGGCTGAAGAAGCTCCTATTTATGTTGTAAAAACTGTCCTTTTGTAGCTGTCGCATTCCTGTCTGGGTCTTTGTCATTTTGGGAAAGGTTGCATAACACTGCTGGTACTAACTAGGGTCTTCCAAAGCTAGGGATTATCTGTGAACTTTATCTAGAATTTTTCATTGTTTCTGATCAGTTGGATCACTTCCACTCCCACCCATTCCTTTCCTGTCTTTTCTTACCTCAAAAAAAAAAAAAAAAAATGGAAAAACTTGAGGAAAAACTTCATTTCTAAAGACTTTTATGAAGCTTTGTTTCTGTGAGTGCAACTACATCTGGGCCTTCTGCGAGCGTCCAGTAACCGAGCTCACTTTTTTTTGCAATTCTCTGTGCCTCCTCACTTACACGTTCCTCAGTCGTCTTAGTCCTTCTTAGTTCTCTTGTCGGAAGTTGGTCAGTGTTGACGGATGTTAGAGTGGAGTCAGCATATGGTCGATGATGACCAGACGAGAGTTAAGTAAAATATCGGAGTATAATGGGTTTATGGGGGGAGTAGTAAATGGACTTCGTGGACGAAGGGAAGATCAAAGTGAGTTGAGAAGTGGATTGAAAATTGTGAAGGGTTTTTAGACTTGGTTAGAGTTACGTTGAGAGTTTGAGAGTGACTAAAGGCTGGGAGAAGGTAGAGGCTGGTATAGGTTAGGGGTAGGTAGTACAGTTCAGTATGGCATCATAGGTGAGAGTGGAACGTAGGATAGGGAGTTTGGTTTGTTGGCCTTAGAATCCTGGGTCTTAGGTTTAATTCTTTACCAATTCCCTCATTCTGTACCTTCCTTGCCTCTTCCGCTGTGGCGCTCTCGTTATGTTAATGAATGTGTTTTGTGTGTGTGTGTGTGAGTGTATGTTTTTACTTTTAGTGACTGCAGAATCAAGCTATTAGCTCTTCGACCCCGCCTTTCTAACCAATCTATTGGTCTTCTGTTATATCTACTACAAATATTTCTCTCTAACTCACGCGCACACACACACACACATCCCCAGGACGCATTCTGTAGCAGCTGTCTACGTTCCACGTATCTATTTAATGCTAGGTGAACAGGTTATAATCAGGGTGAAAGAAACTCTGCCCATTGTTTCCGCCTCGGCCGGGAATTGAACCAAGGCCCTTAGGACTACGACTCCAGCGCTGTCAACTCTGCCGCGACAACCGCTGTCCACTCAGCCGATGCGTGTGTGCGTGCGTGCGTGTGTGAGGGAGAGGGACTTCGTTTGTTCATATATGTGTATCTGTGTTTTTGGATTTTGTATATATTTTATAGTAACTTGACAAAATCTCGCCCAAGAAAACAGCGAGAGGAGAACGAGCAAACACCACAAACATCGATGTCTCTCTTGCTATGTAAGCATCGAGAGCAAAAACTGACAGAGCAAACACAGCAAGGAACTGAATGCAAACAGCAACATAAAGACAGAAATCTGAGTGTATAGTAAACACAACTTGGAGGAGGAGGAGATGAGATAGGACGGGGAATGAATGGGGAAATGCGACATGAAAGATGCTGGAAAGGGCACGGATAGAACAGGAACGCGGTAGAAGAGCCGAAAGGATGACAAAGAAACGAAATACGGTCCGTTAAGGATTCGGAACAGCATCCCTCGACACTCTGTTTGTTCGGCCATTCCCGTCTGTTGACAGTCACCGCTCGGCAAAACTCCCCACACAATGGTGGTGATCACAAAGGACCTGTTGGTGCCGCTGTGCGAGATGTGGGCGCCAGGCTCTTGTGTAGGAGGAGTGTGTTATGTTCCTTTGCAAATGGAACGCTGAAAAACAGGGCTGGAAATGTCTGATCATTACGACCACATGAGGTGCTCTGGTATTACACTAGACTGATCAACGCTTATTGTTGATGCTCAATAGCGCCTGGGATTGGCCAGTCACCAGTCCTCATTGAAACATCAGTCTAATGTGCATAAAGAAGGATAGCGATTTTGACGAAAACTAAGGTATTGGTGATACTTTAAAGAGAGGTAGAATGATAGTTACACTTTGACGAGACTTTGGGTGTTGGTTACATGTTAAGGCTGTCAATGTTTTGAAGCCGTTTAGTTACGGCTTCATTTTAAGATATATGGGGCCAATTTGCATTAAAGTTCCTGAAATAACTAGGTGACAAACTAATTAGGGTTCCAAAAGACCATAAAACGACAAAATTATTTCACAAGTTCCTTAGAGATTTGATGAAATAACTGGGACCAGAATGACCCACGAGCGTCGTCAGGAGTTGGTACGCATGAAATATGTGCAGATAAGTTTCATTACCTGTTGGCTGGTAATGAAAGACGATCGCTACTGCAGTGGTCATGGTACCTTTGTTGATGGGGAGGCCCACGGCGTCCTGGGTTTGGATCTCGGTATATATATATATATATATATATATATATATATATATATATATATATATATATATATATATATATATATGACCGGTAGGCCTTGTTGACCGGCCTACCGGTCAAGCCTACCAGTCGAATATATTGGTCACCTAGCATCACAGCAGTTAATCACCCAGGACCACTTCAAGTGTCTCCCGTCCCGCTGGTAACACCCCGGAGGCACCATCACTGACCCGCTCCTTAGCAAGCGAAGATAAAGACCTAACCATGCGTCTTTTATTTTTTATTTTTTTGGAGAGGTGGGGAGGGGGGTACAGTTTTATGCATAAACCGAATCCGTTGCTTCTCCCGGTCAGTCAGCCGAACATGTTATGGCCCTTTGCTGCGACGTCTCGTCTAGCTTTCACGCTGATCTAGGCCTTGATATAGCGGCCGAGAGAGGCCAGTGTCCCTTGTGTCGGACTAGGCTGATGGCTCTCACCAGAGGCTCACTTGGCCCCGGCTATGTGTGTATTGGGTTTCGGATTGCCAGCTCCCTATTAGTGACGGGGGGGGGGGAAGGGCTAGTGTATGTTCTTCCGAGTGCCTGTTCTTACCTGGTTGTTCTTAGTGTTTTTTGGCTAATGGTTATTTACTAGTTCTCTTATCTTGTTCTTCTTGTGCCTAGCTGTTCTTGGTTAGTTGTTCTTACCTGGCTGTTTTTACTTGATTTTTAATATCTAGTTAAACTTATCATGTTGGTCGTACCTAGTTGAACGTATCTTGTTGTTTTACCTAGTTGTTCTTCTCTTGTTGTTCTTACCTTGTTGTTCTTTTCCTTTTGTTCTTACCTGGCTGTTCTTACTTAGTTGTTCTTACCTAGTTGTTCGTACCTAGTTGTTCGTATCTAGTTGTTCTTATCTTGGTGTTCTTACCTGGCAGTTCTTACCTGGCTGTTCTTTCTTTGTTGTTCTTATCTAGTTCTTCTTATCTAGTTGTTCTTACTTAGTTGTAATTACCAAGTTGTTCTTTACTAGTTGTTCTTATCATGTTCTTTCTTGGCTACTCTAACTTAGTTGTTCCTACCTAGTTGTTATTAACTACATGCTTCCATCTTGTTCTTATCTAGGTCTTCTTACTTAGCTGTTATTACCTAGGATGGAGCTACAGTTCGTTAACTTCGTTGAAGTTAACGAACTGTAGCCAATCCCACTCAAGTATATGAGTGGGATTGGGCGGTTATAGATAGGAGCTGCCTCGTATGGGCCAATAGGCCTTCTGCAGTTACCTTTGTTCTTATGTTCTTATGTTCTTAAGTAGGCTATGTGGTGGAATGCTTCCCAACTGAAATATTTTTTAGATCATATATCCATTAATTATTGTAATTTAAGTTAACCTCAACTACTCTCAGTTTAACTCACCTCAGTAATTGTTTTATGTTTGTTTCTTTTTGTTTTATTCGTCCTTGTACTGATTAGCTTAATGTTGTCTATAAGTATCTGGTATATGTTAATCATGTCTTCCACGAGTCTTGTCTTTCCAAGTGTTACACATTTTAGTTATATGATTTTTTTATAATATATTCCAACCCTTATATTTCTGGACCCAGCGTAGTGGTAAAGCTCACCTTTAGATTTGAGCGTAAGAAATGTACATATTTTTCTTTGTGATTTACATATTTCTGAGAAGATTTGGGTAAGTCTACGTTCTTTTTTTTATCATATTTCTTAGTTAAATTATGTTTATTAATTTTTTCACTTTCTATCAACATTTTAGTAAGAAAATTTTATATATATTTTTACTTGAGTAATTCTAACAAATTTTAGGGAGATTTAGGTATTTTTAGTTTGTATTTTTTAACATATTTCGTTGTAAAATCAGCACATTTCCTCATAAAATAATTATTCATTTTCTACCATCATTACAAATATTATTAAGAAAAATAACCACTATATCATAGTGGTTACAGCAGTTGGCTCACTCTCTCTCAAATGATGATACCGGTTCGATTCCTGAGCTGGCAGAGACCTTTTGCCACATTTTTCCTTGCTCCTGATACAGCCATTCTTCTTGTAGTAAATAAGTACCTTGGATTGAAAACTGCTGTGGGTTCCTTCCTGCAGTCTTTGATTCAGAGGAAGCACCTTGTAATTGACAAGGTTCTTGTCTCCAGCAATGTGAATTAACATCCTTTGTTTTCATGACTACCAGATGTACACTTTAAGTCACCCTAGATGACAACTAGTGGGATTTTATATTCTGAGTCCTATGCCTACCTCTTTTATGGGTCAAAAACAAGTCACTCGTGTCCTGCATATCATTGTCCTCATTGGATTTCTTACATGCTAATCAAGATGATTCATTCTAAATCAATCTTTAGAATTAGCCAACGCCACCCAAAACTACACAAACAAAACAAAAGCTATGCAAAGCCATCTAATGCTACCCTAAGCCACCGAAAGCTACCAAAACCCAACTCATAGCCACCAAAAGCCTCCTTAAATTTCCTAAGTATATAGGTAATAAAACATAATTACTTACTACAATGTTCGTGACAAATGTAGAGCGTGAAAAAAAATAGTTTTACTAATAAATATAACGAAGTA
>NC_091176.1:20015387-20032887 GCF_040958095.1 Procambarus clarkii
CACATCAAGCCAGGTAGACAATCCCCCCCCCCCCCATCCTCACCTTCCTCAGGTTCACTGAGGGTCTCACTAGGTCTCTGTCTAACGATTCTCCTAAATTATTAAAAGCTTTTTTACAAGCATTCCATTTCCGTTTCTTGAAGTGACTTAATTAGAGAGGAGCACTAAAGCTTGAAGTGGACAGCAAGAGACCGTACGCACCATCTTTACAGCCGAGTGTAAAATTGAGCACTTTATGGTGGCACTTAACGTCCACAGTTAGGATATGAAAATATTTTGGATTCCATGCAAGTGTGCGACTCTCCACCGAATTCCTAACGTGAACATGAAGACCAACCAGCTTCCATTTTCTTCCCTCTCTTCCCATTGATACTCAACAATTATACCCGGTGCACTCCTCTTCGTCTAGTTATTCCTCCTTTCTTTCTCTTGTCTCTCCCATTCTGGAGTGCTCAAGTGGCCATGAATCTCAGTTTTCTCAGCCTGTCGCTCGCTAGTATTCCACTTCGTTTGTATATCATCCACTTAACCGCTTTTTTGGTTTCTTTAAGTACTCTCATAAATCTTTTTCATGGCCCTCTTAAACAGACATTAATTTTTTGTTTGAGAACTTCTTTCCCAAATTATCAACGTCATCAAAATTGATCATTACCTTCCTTATGACTTCCCCAGAATGTTTTCATTACTTTTGTCACGTCCTTCCAGCTCTGGCATGACTTTAAATGTTCATGTCATTACCATTTAATTAAGGTTGGTGAAATGAGGTGTGCTTATATGCGACCACATTATTAAATTTTATATATAACAGTAACCAATCAATTCAGCCACACCACACACAGACCACACCCCGACCACACCAATACAAAGCCAACATCAAGTTCAACACCTTTATTATTTGTCACCTCCTCATAAGTGCTCTCTTAAACATGGAAACTTGTGTCAGTCTTTCGCCTCATTATTTAACCACTTCTGGACTCCTTCCTGCACCTGAACGTCTCACTGAGGCTACACTTCACTACACGTCAGCGCTCCTTATGACACCACGAAGGTGAGCTGCACCAAGAATTGCTATTCCAACTGACTTGAGTAGTGTCTTGTCAGGACCTGAGGGTGCCACCAGTGTCGATTTGAGTGGTGTCATGTGTGTCGACTTGGATGGTGTCACATGTGTCGACTTCGATGGTGTCACGTATGTCGACATGAATGGCGTCACGTGTGTCGACAAGGATGGGGTCACGTGTGTCTACATGGATGGTGTCACGTATGTCGACACGGATGGTGTCACGTGTGTCGACATGGATGGTGTCACGTGTGTCGACATGGATGGTGTCACGTGTGTCGACATGGATGGCGTCACGTGTGTCGACATGGATGGCGTCACGTGTGTCGACATGGATGGCGTCACGTGTGTCGACATGGATGGCGTCACGTGTGTCGACATGGATGATGTCACGTGTGTCGACATGGATGGTGTCACGTGTGTCGACATGGATGGTGTCACGTGTGTCGACATGGATGATGTCACGTGTGTCGACATGGATGGTGTCACGTGTGTCGACATGGATGGTGTCACGTGTGTCGACATGGATGGTGTCACGTGTGTTGACGTGGATGGTGTCACGTGTGTCGACATAGATGGTGTCAAGTGTGACGACATAGTTTGTGACAAAATGCGTCTACTCTGTTGAAGTCGTGAGTTGACATGATGAGACGACATTCCAAGTATAAAGATTATCGCTGATTCCTGGACTCGAACCCTTTCATATATATTTCTCGAACCCAAAGTTGAACCCGAGACAAAGTTTGAGCTCAATACCTAGCGAAGATAAGAATGTATTTACACGAATTAATTAATTTCCTTTTAATTTTCTGAAACGTGAAATATTATGATACATAATAACACAATGTTCTATCATACATAAATTATAATATTGTGTCAAAAGATGGAGATAGAGGATTTATATTGCACAATAATTTTCACGTATTAGTATAAACACACACATATAGTGTATAAAATATTTTATTAAATTTTATTTTATAGTTCTCCTTGGACCATTTCCCCCCAAAAATCCTTGTTTAAAAATAAATAGTTACAGTTTTCTTATATACAATGAAAACTCCCAGGAGACTCTCTGCTGGCAAGGTCATTACAAATATGGAAATTTAATAAACTCAGGGCGCTGGGTTAGCGGCTATTGGACTAGATGGTCTGGCCCTCGCGCTCTGAGTGGCTGATGCTGCTCTATCAGTACACAGACTGCCCCTGGGAAGTCCTCCACACAGCCAGCGTGCAACGGAATCACTCCTAATCCTCCAGGTATTGTCCTTGAGGGTGGATGGGAGAGGGAGTGTGGGGGGGGGGGGGGAATGCTGTGTGTGTGTGTGTGTGTGTGTGTGTGTGTGTGTGTGTGTGTGTGTGTGTGTGTGTGTGTGTGTGTGTGTGTGTGTGTGTGTGTGTGTGTACTCACCTAATTGTGCTTGCGGGGGTTGAGCTCTAGCTCTTCGGTCCCGCCTCTCAACTATCAGTCAACAGGTGTACAGGTTCCTGAGCCTATTAGGCTCTATCATATCTGCACTTGAAACCGTGTATGAAATCTGCCTACACCACATCACTGCCTAGTACATTCCAATTGTCAACTACTCTGACACTAACAAGTTCTTTCT
The DNA here is from genome assembly GCF_040958095.1 of Procambarus clarkii. NCBI lineage: Eukaryota > Metazoa > Arthropoda > Malacostraca > Decapoda > Cambaridae > Procambarus > Procambarus clarkii. Next base: position 20,018,052 of record NC_091176.1, read on the forward strand.
AATGTCTCTATGGCTCATTTGGGTACTCGGTTTCCACCTGTATCCCCCTTGTGCGTGTTCCCAATGTGTTAAATAAACTGTCTTTATTTACCCTATAAATTCCTCAGAGAATCTTATATGTGGTGATTATCACTCCTCGTAGCTCATACGCATCAGTTTGGGTTCTTGTCTAGTGGCAAACTTTTGAACCTTCTTCAGTTTAGTCTTGTGTTTGAAAAGATACCGACTCCATGCCAGAGCTGCATGCTCCAGGATTAGTCTTACATATGTGATATACAATGTTCTGAATGATTCCTTACACAAGTATCTAATGGTCGTTCTTTTCTTGGTCAATCTGGCATATCCGTGTGTGTCTGTGGGTGGAGTTTCTCTCCGATATTTACATCTGGACCAATAAAAAAAAAATTAGCTTTTTGTTTCATTCCATTCCATTCATTACCCTTGCACTAAAGCCCTATGTGATGCGTTTTAACTTATTTATGTGATAATGTGATTCCTAATCACATATGTGAAGCAAATCAGGAGAGTTGCTTTTCTCATTAATTTAGCATCTGTTATCTTTCTAAATTTGCATTCGTTTTTCACTGTTATGAATAAACGCCGTTCCTTAGTCAGGTGGTGGACGTAAGTGATTACGAGACTGGAGCCTATCGCCAACGTTCTGCACCTCGCTCGTAAAAGCTCGCCAACCTGACGTCTTTCACTATGACCTGATTCCTCTCCGAGAGGCGCTCCCTCACTCAGCACATTACTTTTGTGTGTTTGTAGATCTAGACCGCACCTAGACTTTCGTTTGGTCTAGGTGCAATCCATCTGAACCTTCGGGTTCGGTCTGGACCTACGGGTTCGGTCTGGACCTACGGGTTCGATCTGGATCTTCGGGTTCGGTATGGACCTACGGGTTCGGTCTGGACCTACGGGTTCGGTCTGGACCTACGGGATCGGTCTGGACCTACTGGTTCGGTCTGGACCTACGAGTTCGGTCTGGACCTACGGGATCGGTCTGGACCTACTGGTTCGGTCTGGACCTACGAGTTCGGTCTGGACCTACGGGTACGGTCTGGACCTACGGGATCGGTCTGGACCTACGGGTTCGGTCTGGACCTACGAGTTCGGTCTAGACCTACGGATTCTGTCTGGACCTACGGGTTCGGTCTGGACCTACTGGTTCCGTCTGGACCTACAGGTTTGGTCTAGACCAACGAGTTCGGTCTGGATCTACGGGTTCGGTCTGGACCTACGGGTTTGGTCTGGACCTACGGGTTCGGTCTGGACCTACGGGTTCGGTCTAGACGTCATCCAGCTCCATTTGCGTTTTTCTGACTATTTTTAATTCTTTAATTTCTTTCACATTTCGCTGGATTCTGTTCTCTCATACGACCACGTTTAAAAATTTGTAATAATTCGCATATTTCTTTAATACTTCCTTTTATATTAAGGTTATCTGAACTCTTTTTTTTCTCCCCTAACTTCATTTATATTTACTCACTCAAACACCTTCCTCCTGATGTGACTGTTTTGATGTTCTGAGAATTATTGTTTTTTCTTTCTTTGAACTGATTTACTGTCACCTTTATTGATATTTCTCTCATCTTTATTAAATCTTAATTATTAATTTCTCACTCCTTTTTAAAGGTTGTTGTTTGATTCTGTATTTCTTCTATGTAGTCTTCTTTCTTACAGTGAAGAACTCAGCTTCTTTATATTTCAAGCTTTCAGAGTGCATAATGTCCCGTAGTGTTCCTACGTCACAGTGACCATTTCTGCCGTGTTCTCTCACGGAATTATCTTGTTTCTGGTTTGCTGATCATGTGTATGTGATTTTAATATTTACCTTTTCATCCTGTTATTGATTGTCTGTCCCTCATGTGTATATGGCTGTCCCTCATGTGTATATGGCTGTCACTCAAGTGTATATGGTTGTCCCTCGTGTGTATATGGCTGTCACTCATGTGTATATGGCTAAGTCACTCATGTGTATATGGCTGTCATTCATGTGTATATGGTTGTCCCTCATGCGTATATGGCTGTCACTCATGTGTATAAGGTGGTCCCTCATGTGTATATGGCTGTCACTCACGTGTATATGGCTGTCACTCAAGTGTATATGGTTGTCACTCATGTGTATATGGCTGTCACTCATGTGTATATGGCTGTCACTCAAGTGTATATGGCAGTCATACATGTGTATATGACTGTCACTCATGTGCATATATGTTATGCATGACAGTGAAAGTTATAACTAGACACTCAGGTTTCTGGGTCCGGTTATGTACACGTCCGGTTATGCACACGTCCGGTTATGTACACGTCCGGTTATGCACACGTCCTGATATACGGGAAAAATCCGGAATAGGACGAAGATCCACTTAAGAGGAGACAGCGACGGGCCTCTGTCCATCGTAGAAGTTTCACCATTTAAGTTAGACATTGGTGAGTAAATTATTCATGGCATGTGTCTTATCCCTGACTGTGAACACGCACCGTGTCTATAGCTTCCACCCGTTGTCTGCTTTCCTGCCAGTGCTTACCTATTTGTCCAGTGCTTACCTATTTGTCCAGTGCTTTCCTATTTGTCCAGTGCTTACCTATTTTTCCAGTGCTTACCTATTTGTCCAGTGCTTACCTATTTTTCCAGTGCTTACCTATCAGTGATTCCCTATCAGTGAGACGTCATCTCCATGTCACGCATCATTACACTGTTAAACCTGACACAATGAGGCAACATTCGCAACTACTCCATTCACATTCCATTCAATAATTAAACCATCTATTTAAGAAACAAGGTAGAACACGACAAAATACAAAATGGAACTGAGAGTAGAAAATATAAAAGAAAATAGGCCGACCTAACAAATCTGATGCCAAAAATTACAACGCGACGTTTAAGGTGACCTAAACAATAAAAGGAGGAGAAAAAGGGCTTACGAAGCCAAGGTGGCCAAAAATGCAGAGTCAAATCCCAAAGGATTTCCTCTGCTTTAGCAGACCAACGTAGCGGAGATAATACGACTTCGGAAGATAAATACAAGCCAACTTAAGACCTTTCCAACGTGGAAGAGAAACACAGCCTTCCCAACGTGGGAGATAAATACAATCTTCCCAACGTGGAAGAGAAACACAGCCTTCCCAACGTGGGAGATAAATACAATCTTCCCAACGTGGAAGAGAAACACAATCTTCCCAACGTGGTAAAAAAAATACAACCTATCCATCGTGAAAGAGAAATACACAGTATGGCGACGAAAATAAACTATTGAACGTTAAAAGAACCGATATAATTAAGCGAATATATACAAGTGGGAACGAAATGAATTGCCAGGCCGGTATGATGGCTTCAACAGTTACGACAGAATGCAGAGAGAAGCTCCGTGACTCATTATTAAACATGTTTAACAATTTGATCAACACAGGAGGAGTCCCTCCTGCCTGGAGGGACTATGGCCCCTATGAAAAATAAAAAGATCAGATCCACTGCTGTAAATTATCATACAATTAACCTGACGTCCATAGAGAGACAATTCCGTATTGCGTTAAAAGTGAATACATTTAAATAACATCTTGAAACTCATGGCGCGATAAAGGACTCTCAACGTGGTTTCTGCCAACGTGGAGTGAGCTCAAATGTGGACTCGACGGAACTCCAAAAAAATAAATCACTCATCAAGTCGCAGAATTAGACAGAAAAGTGGCAGATGCAATTCAGCGTTCATAAGAACAGAGTCGCTAACTTGAGATACAAGCGTTGCATCGTCTACCTAACTAGCGATGCAAATTTGGGCATATCGAGTAAGAAACGAGACTTTGGGGGTCATTATTGCCAGTGACCTGTAGCCTTGGCAGCACTGTATCAATGCTCCCCCCAAGGCTAAATAAAATACTTGGGTTTGTAATCGGAAGCTTCAACAAGAAATACACATTGTCCAACAGTCATAACTGGAGGCCCCAGGTAGGCCACGCCAGCCAGTTGTGGTCATCATACTACAGAGTGGACATCGATTTCCTCGAAAAAAAATTAACTTTAGATGACCAGACTGATTGCTGGGGTTCGGGACCTTGTATACAATAGGAGGTTGAGGAGCCTCGATCAGCAGTCTCTTGAGAAGAGCTGGGTTAAAGACAGGGGGGGGGGGGGAAGGGGATTATCGATGTCTCAGTTCACGAGGGAAATCAACGGGACATATGAGCAAGATCTTCAAACTATCAGACCAGGTCAGACCTTACAACAATGACTATAAGGTGCAGAGGTTAACATTCAGGTGGAGGGAAGGGGAGGTGGATATAAGGCAGAAATGGTTTAGCAAGAGGGGGGAAGATGAGTGGATTAAATTCTCGGCCAACACCTTACGCCATAAAGCAAATGATGCAGCAGGCTTTGAAAATAGTTCGGTAGATTCATGGGAGAAGGGCTGCAGCCTGATGGACGCTGCCCAATATTAACTGCCTATCGTTGATAAGAGTTGTTTCGACAACCTTCTCTTTCAGTGTATATCACGCGCACAGAGCATTTGAATCTCCTTACAATTGTTCGACTCAGTTGCACTTCAATTAATAAAGCTATAGATATCTACCTTGTCATCCTCCCTCGATATTTTGTATGTAATGATCATTTCCCATTCGTTTCTTCTCTCCCTCAGAATTTTGATATTGAGTTTCCATAACTTGGTTTCATAATTCAGCCTTTCAATTTAGGAACCGGTCTTGTTGCATATTTCGTTGTTTTAATGTTTATTTCTGTGCTTCTGAACAACAACGGATTTCTTGCCCGCGCTGTATTCTATGGTGTTATAAGAGAGATACAATAAAAGAACTGAAAGAGGTATTAAGAAAAAGGAAGTAAGGTATATAGAGGGTTAGAAGCGAGGACAAAAATGCTACTGAACACCACTGATTTACTTTGATACACTGCAACACCAAACTAAATTAGTTCATAACGTTATTGCACAGAACAATCTGGAGAAATATATTCGTGACACGGTGTGGAGGGCCCAGAAGCGCTGGAGGAAGGGTGTAGAGGGCCCAGCAGAAATTGAGACAGGGTGTGCAGGGCACAGTAGTGCTAGTGGCAGGGTGTGGAGGGCCCAGCAGCGCTACAGACAGGGTGTGGAGGGCCCAGCAACGCTACAGACAGGGTGTGGAGGGCCCAGCAGCGCTACAGACAGGGTGTGGAGGGCCCAGCAGCGCTACAGACAGGGTGTGGAGGGCCCAGTAGCGCTACAGACAGGTTGCGGAGGGTCCAGGGGGAGCTATAGGCAAAGGCTGGTGTGCTGGTATTATCGGACACACAAAGGTAATGAGTGGAAACGACAGTTCTGGCTCCAACCGGCTCTCACCCTCCCTGCGCATCGCTCTCTCCCTTAAACCACAACAGGGACGGGGACTCGGGTGGTCACGACACGCAGTAAGAAGGGAGGCTGGACATTAACACTGACAACCAGAGAGGGCTGCCAGAGGGGCGTTCAGGGCAGAGTGATTGACACTAGTAATTTTTTCCTTTGAGAATTCCTTATCTTGATTTATAGATTACGTGCACAGGAGTGATGGTGATAACTTGGGAGACGAGTAATTACGGAAGATAAAGAGGAAAGGAAGAAGAAAGATAATGAATGAAAGGCAGGAGATTATCAGTTCTGCTTCCTTTGTTGTCAAATTGGAGAAGGGGAAGACTTTTTTCCCCAAGAGTTTCTTTTCTTCCCAGCGTTTATTACTTGTGGTATTATTTTTTCTTCTGGTACGCGGTCTTGGTTCTGATCATTGTTCTCATTTTCATTATCTTCATCATCGTGTCAGTTTTCACGGTGATCATCAGACTCACTACCATCACTGGCCTCGCAAATTGGCAGTCTATTCGTTATCTTTTTATCTTATATTTTTTATTATCTTATTGGCCACTCATTTCTCTTTCTTGCCAGGACTACACTACACTCACTGTGTATCACTACAATCTTCATCATCAATACTTAATTTATCATTCCCCTTCACTATAATTAATTGTCATTATTCCTCTGTGCATCATACCCACCGTTCTCACCATCGCCGCCATCATCCACATCTTTACGGTCATCATCACATTCTCCATATTTTATTGTGTTTAATTCCAAAAGCATCATCCCCCCCACAATTATCACTATCTACTTCATCATTAACACCGTCACAGTTATCCCAATTACCATAAATCATAGTTACAGGTTCCACCATCACCACCATGATGAATACTGTCATCATCAGTATTCAATGCACGCCTCCTAATCACCTTCACCGTCGATTAGCATAGGTAGAGATCAGCGCATGACGGCTCTTGGATTTGCATAAGCAGTTGCCTCAGGATCAAGGAGGATTTGTCCTGGCGTCTGACCGTTCCAGTGATGCCTGCAGCTCCGTTGCTCCAGGATGTATATATGGATCCGTATTATCGTTGAGATGAGAATCAATGGCGTCTGCTTGCTAAAGGCGTTTGGCACGGCACCTGTGGGACAAGATGATCTGATCTTCTTGTCTTAGTTTGGTGTCTTTCCTTCAGCTTCGTTTAAGCGTCTGAGTGGTTGAAAGAAGGGCCCGGGTACAGGCCCAGAAAAAGCCCGGGTACAGGCCCAGAAAGGGCCCGTGTACAGGTCCAGAAAGGGCCCGGGTACAGGCCCAGGAAAGGGCCCGGGTACAGGCCCAGAAAGGGCCCGGGTACAGGCCCAGAAAGGGCCCGGGTACAGGCCCAGAAAGGCCCCGGGTACAGGCCCAGAAAGGGCCGATTTGCCTAATAAGCCAAGTTTTAATGAATTAATATATTTTCTCTAATTTTTTTCTTATGAAATGATAAAGCTACCCATTTCATTACGTATGGGGTCAATTTTTTTTATTAGAGTTAAAATTAACGTAGATATATGACCGAACCTAACCAACCCTACCTAACCTAACCTAACCTATCTTTATAGGTTAGGTTAGGTTAGGTGGCCGAAAAAGTTAGATTAGGTTAGGTTAGGTAGGTTAGGTAGTCGAAAACAATTATTTCATGAAAACTTGGCTTATTAGGCAAATCGGGCCTTGCATAGTAGGCTGAGAAGTGAGTTCTGGCTAATAGGTACGACATATATATATATATATATATATATATATATATATATATATATGTCGTACCTAGTAGCCAGAACGCACTTCTCAGCCTACAATTCAGGGCCCGATTTGCCTAATAAGCCAAGTTTTCCCGAATTAATATATTTTCTCAAATTTTTTTCTTATGAAATGATAAAGCTACCCATTTCATTATGTATGAGGTCAATTTTTTTTTATTGGAGTTAAAATTAACGTAGATATATGACCGAACCTAACCAACCCTACCTAACCTAACCTAACCTATCTTTATGGGTTAGGTTAGGTTAGGTAGCCGAAAAAGCTAGGTTAGGTTAGGTTAGGTAGGTGAGGTAGTCGAAAAACAATTAATTCATGAAAACTTGGCTTATTAGGCAAATCGGGCCTTGCATAGTAGGCTGAGAAGTGCGTTCTGGCTACTAGGTACGACATATATATATATATATATATATATATATATATATATATATGTCGTACTTAGTAGCCAGAATGCACTTCTCGGCCTACTATGCAAGGCCCGATTTGCCTAATAAGCCAAGTTTTAATGAATTAATATATTTTCTCTAATTTTTTTCTTATGAAATGATAAAGCTACCCATTTCATTACGTATGGGGTCAATTTTTTTATTAGAGTTAAAATTAACGTAGATATATGACCGAACCTAACCAACCCTACCTAACCTAACCTAACCTATCTTTATAGGTTAGGTTAGGTTAGGTAGCCGAAAAAGTTAGGTTAGGTAGTCGAAAAACAATTAATTCATGAAAACTTGGCTTATTAGGCAAATCGGGCATTGCATAGTAGGCATAGAAGTGCGTTCTGGCTACTAGGTACGACATATATATATATATATATATATATATATATATATATATATGCGAACAAGCCTGAATGGTCCCCAGGACTATATGCGAATGAAAACTCACACCCCAGAAGTGACTCGAACCCATACTCCCAGAAGCAACGCAACTGGTAACTACAGGGCGCCTTAATCCGCTTGACCATCACGGCCGTCAAAAGGAAGTGATAGCCGAGGCTATTTGAGCCACTTCCCCGACGGCAACTCGGATGGTAATCTTGGGCATAGCATTTCACCAAATCACCTCATTCTTTGGGGCACACGTGAGGAACACAAATGCGAACAAGCCTGAATGGTCCCCAGGACTATATGCGAATGAAAACTCACACCCCAGAAGTGACTCGAACCCATACTCCCAGAAGCAACGCAACTGGTAACTACAGGGCGCCTTAATCCGCTTGACCATCACGGCCGTCAAAAGGAAGTGATAGCCGAGGCTATTTGAGCCACTTCCCCGACGGCAACTCGGATGGTAATCTTGGGCATAGCATTTCACCAAATCACCTCATTCTTTGGGGCATGAAAGAATGAGGTGATTTGGTGAAATGCTATGCCCAAGATTACCATCCGAGTTGCCGTCGGGGAAGTGGCTCAAATAGCCTCGGCTATCACTTCCTTTTGACGGCCGTGATGGTCAAGCGGATTAAGGCGCCCTGTAGTTACCAGTTGCGTTGCTTCTGGGAGTATGGGTTCGAGTCACTTCTGGGGTGTGAGTTTTCATTCGCATATAGTCCTGGGGACCATTCAGGCTTGTTCGCATTTGTGTTCCTCACGTGTGCCCCAAAGAATGAGGTGATTTGGTGAAATGCTATGCCCAAGATTACCATCCGAGTTGCCGTCGGGGAAGTGGCTCAAATAGCCTCGGCTATCACTTCCTTTTGACGGCCGTGATGGTCAAGCGGATTAAGGCGCCCTGTAGTTACCAGTTGCGTTGCTTCTGGGAGTATGGGTTCGAGTCACTTCTGGGGTGTGAGTTTTCATTCGCATATAGTCCTGGGGACCATTCAGGCTTGTTCGCATTTGTGTTCCTCACGTGTGCCCCAAAGAATGAGGTGATTTGGTGAAATGCTATGCCCAAGATTACCATCCGAGTTGCCGTCGGGGAAGTGGCTCAAATAGCCTCGGCTATCACTTCCTTTTGACGGCCGTGATGGTCAAGCGGATTAAGGCGCCCTGTAGTTACCAGTTGCGTTGCTTCTGGGAGTATGGGTTCGAGTCACTTCTGGGGTGTGAGTTTTCATTCATATATATATATATATATATATATATATATATATATATATATATATATATATATATATATATTAGTATATTTTGGTAGCAGTCTTTCCTGTAGACATATATTATTAAATATGACCGAAAAAGTAAGATTAATAATTCTAACACGAATTTTCTCAATCTTTCGTACATTACGCTTCACTGTTGGAGGTAAATCAAAAACCACTTCTCCAAAATTCATTTTTATTTCTAGTCTGACGCGACACGGGCGCGTTTCGTAAAACTTAATACATTTTCAAAGACTTCACAAATACACAACTGATTAGAACTTACGTCTCTCTGATATTATATCTACATTTGAGTGAGGTGGGAAGGGTGATGTGGCATTAACACAAGACAGAACAGGAGGGGATATTAATAGGGTATTAAAAGTATCAACACAAGACAGAACAGAAACAATGGGTATTGAATAGAAGTGTTTGTAGAAAGCCTATTGGTCCATATTTCTTGATGCTTCTATATTGGAGCGGAGAGACGTAAGTTCTCCGCTGAACTGTAAGTTCTGAGCTGTAAGTTCTGTCAGAGAGACGTAAGTTCTAATCAGTTGTGTATTTGTGAAGTCTTTGAAAATGTAATAAGTTTTACGAAACGCGCCCGTGTCGCGTCAGACTAGAAATAAAAATGAATTTTGGAGAAGTGATTTTTGATTTACCTCCAACAGTGAAGCGTAATGTACGAAAGATTGAGAAAATTCGTGTTAGAATTATTAATCTTACTTTTTCGGTCATATTTAATAATATATATATATATATATATATATATATATATATATATATATATATATATATATATATATATATATATATATATATATATATATATGTCGTACCTAGTAGCCAGAACTCACTTCTCAGCCTACTATTCAAGGCCCGATTTACCTAATAAGCCAAGTTTTCCTGAATTAATATATTTACTATAATTTTTTTCTTATGAAATGATAAAGCTACCCTTTTCACTATGTATGAGGTCAATTTTTTTTTATTGGAGTTAAAATTAACGTAGATATATGACAGAACCTAACCAACCCTACCTAACCTAACCTAACCTATATATATAGGTAAGGTTAGGTTAGGTAGCCAAAAAAAGCTAGGTTAGGTTAGGTTAGGTAGGTTAGGTAGACGAAAAAACATTAATTCATGAAAACTTGGCTTATTAGGCAAATCGGGCCTTGCATAGTAGGCTGAGAAGTGAGTTCTGGCTACTAGGTACGACATATATATATATATATATATATATATATATATATATATATATATATATATATATATATATATATATATATATATAATTTTGTAATTATTAAAAAAATTGCTTAATTAATTTCTGATATATTGTTGTTCTAAGTGAGACATGCTACTAATATTTAATTAGTTACTATGACAATTATGATATAATCAGTAAATACATCACATTAATGTGACTTCTTTGTTCATGACAATGAGGGCATAAATGAAGTAAGAACATCGTCATCATGAGAGCTGGATGCTCTCGCAGCATCCAGCACTCTATCCTAATGAAGCTTATCTCAGCATTCAGCATTCCTTGCTCATGAGCTTTTTCTGCAATTATTATGTCGTAGACTTTAAAGCAATTAGTGCAGAACACGTGACAGCTTTTCTTCCCAATAATTAGTAAGTTTGCTAATGTTAATTAAAACTAATTGTTAACCATTACGTAACTAGTCGCTGGATGCAGAGCAGGTGTATTTGAGGTCTGAGTAGGAGACACTCCTGTTGAGTCTACATATATCTATATAAATAAAAATGGAAATGTTCGTTTATTCAAAACCGCTAATCTCCGAAAGTTCTTCACCGATTGCTTTGAAATTGTCACACAATATTCTATTCGCATCCGAGCAGGTTTTTATATACAGACTATATTGATGTCACGTCTGTGACGGAAAAAAAACATGTATTTTTTTTTTAAACTGTGTTTTTCACGTGTTTTTCAAGTACTACTACTACCTTCAGCTCGAAGAAGAAAATAAAGAGCATTCAGAAAAGACCTTGTGGATTCTCACTGAACACTTTAATCTTTTCTTCTCCTACCACCTCTATTATTTTTTATATATATTTTGTTTTATTTTATTTTATTGCATTGCTACAGTTTACAGAAAACACACACTTATATAACAATATACCAATCAGCGTTCGAAGACCTCGTCCAGCTCCTCGGAGGTTGGATGCGTACCCAGGATACAGCTCGCATTTCCCCTCTGAACTGCGACACTGAGGCCCTGGAACAGGAAACTGGCCGCTCGTGGGTCTCTAGTTTTCCCAATGAGTTCCTCGCCCATCTCCTATAAGAACTTAAGTGCACATTTACCCCAGGCGCCCAGAGTCTCAGAGCCTATCGGCAAGAACCTGTAACAACGTTCAAGGTCTCTGTACTTGTTGGTTTTCTGGGTCTACATGAAAGGTCTGCATTTTAGTTGCAACTTTTCATGTTTCATGTTAAGTACCAGTTACGTCTTTCTATTCTAAGATCCTTTTTCAATGGGAGCATCGATGGCCCTAGTTCGTATCTCGTGTTATAGAGGCACAAGTTGGAATCTCCGACAATCCAGGTGAATGAAATGCATTTCCAGTGATTTTGTGGATTATATTATATAGAGTAAATAATAACATTAACAAAACTTCAATTTTATTAAAGGTTGTTGTTATACAATTATAATCTGGCTACCAAGTTCTGCATTTTACGATGCATATTACATATGTGTTTATTGCCTCCAAATTCAATAAAAATCACTTCATGCCAATATTGGTTCACTTGGAGAATAATAATACTCAAAATTCCAATCATCGCATACTGGTCTTGTGATAAAAATATATTAAAAATGTTTTCGTATTTCACATTCAATAAAAGTTCATATCAATTAGTTTATAATTGAAATAAAACTAATGACAAATTATAGCCGTGTGAGTCTCTATTGTTAAACAATTAATTTTTAAATAATTATCATAAATCAATTATTTGAATTGAAAAAAAAAAAATGAAGAGGCAGAATACATGTGCAGGGAGCGGACCTTGTCGAGTGAGGTGTGTAGTTTCCCTTAACTATAAGAAGGGTTACAGAGGCATGTCAGGTGTGTGCCAGAGTTACCAGACTAGACCTGCAAGATTTATAGCTAGTCAATTGGTTGTTGTGTACCTGTACTAGACGAACACCCAGACAGTTGACTGTATTGTAAATTAAAAACATAAATATAGAGCCAGTGTTGTACTGTATATGTAAAAGACATACACCGACAGTTGCTTATTCTGTAAATTAATAACATACATGCCCAATCATTTGCTTGTGAAGTAAATAATCATTGTTCCTATCTAGCTGTTTACTCTAATATTTATGTACGATTCGCAGCAGCCAGCTACAGTCAGCTACTGTTGGTATAAAACCCAGACAAGCACGGATCACCTTATTCATTAATCTAAACACCCAGAGCTCTCCCCGTTAGAGAGCCCAACCACTTGGGCTGGGCGGTAGAGCGACAGTCTCGCTTCATGCAGGTCGGAGTTCAATCCCCGACCGTCCAAGTGGTCGGGCACCATTCCTTTACCCCCGTCCCATCCTAAATTCTTATCCTGACCCCTTCCCAGTGCTATGTAGTCGTAATGGCAGGCGCTTTCCCCTGAATATTGTAAAATTGTCTCCCCGTTAGAGACAGTGTCCCTGGATGACGTCTTATATTAGGAAATTTACATCTCTATAATTCAAATAAACAACGGTACATTATTATATGAAAAATTTGTTACTTCTAGTTTAACGACAGGGATACGTAGCGACTTCTATAGGGAATGCGACTTCTATAGGGAATGCGACTTCTATAGGGAATGCGACTTCTATGGGGAACGATTCGGCACGTATGCAATTTTTATTTACGATGGCTTGTATACGACACCTTCATCAGTTATTCCCACTCCTTTCCTTCTTCCTTTCTACGGAAGCCAGAACCGCAATAAATATCGCATTTAAAATATGAGTACCTCATGTTTATTTACGATACCAGATTGGCCAGTAACGAATGTAGGAGAGAAATACGACACTTTTCGATTGCCCAGTTTAGGAAGCAATTCTGTGTAGCTGAAATAAACTACCCAGAATCCTTTTCAATCCCAGCATCAACACGATATCGTCAAGGACGCTTTAGGATATCCCGCGACCAACTTCTGCCTTCTAGTAACTCTTCCTCTCCAACGTACACATAGCATTTTTTACTAAACGGACCATTCCATTAAAATTGTGTCTCATCAATGCAAAACAAAGCACCATAATATTGACGTTTTCTACCAATTGGCCTCAATGTCGTGAGGTGGGCTGCTTGAGTTCGTCCGTGTTAGGTCAGGTAAAATAGTTGGAAGCTTTTCCAGAGTGACAAATCGAGAGAAAGGGATGCATTCGGAATAGCCTCAGGGTACAGTCTGGAAGCATTGGTTGATCTCACACCTGCTCTCACCATTAGAGGTCAAGATAAAAGCAACAGTAAGGAACTTTTCTCTTCTGCTTTCCACAACACTAGGTAAAACATAAAGTAAAATACTCTTGATTAGATTGTTTTTGACTATGCCAGTATGACTATATAGTATTTAGGGTGACAATGTGGACGAAGAGATAGAACGATTCCAACAAATTGGATCATCAGAAATCGAACAGCAACCCTGCAAGAAGTTGTTCCAGTGGATGAGTTCAAGAAAGCCGAGATCGAAGCTTTCAATTATTGGATTAGAAAATGACACAAGACCGATGAGAGGAATCTGCATTGCGAGCATTGCGTAACCATACTATGCAAATTACCGAGTACAGGAACGATGCGCCAAGCGACAGAGTAAAAAATAGAACTAGAAGGATCTCGAAGACGAATGATTCAAACTTAAATGTGAAGCCAGGTGAACACTTATCCAAGGTATTACATCAAGATATTTGGTTGACTGGAAACTTTCTCTGTCTGGCACCCGCTCTGCTTCAGGCGGCTGGCTCGTTGTTGTCCTTGCTGGGGTGGTTCTTCTCTGGCCCCGACCACAGTGGTCTCCTGATTTGGAGTCCCCTGTACTATCTTTCTTCAACTTCGAGGTCAACTCCGGAGCTCACAGTTCCTGCGACAGCGTTAAAATAAATCGTATTGGCGTTTGACTCTCCATTGGAAACTTTCGGCGCCGTGGAGAGGGGGGGGGGGGACCCTGCTGCTTGGGTAACAGCTTCTCCCTCGTATCAACCTACCCTGGCTTTGCGCCCTGGAGACTCTCTGTGTACACATCGCTCAATGTCTTTTTTCACTAATGTACAAATAAAATATTTAATAAAGCTGACACAACCTGAGTGAGTCTAAGCTTCCGGTTTAACACCGCTCTTTTTACAACTATCAACAGTTAAGAGAAATTAAGCATTAAGATAAATACACATGAAAGAGCTCTAAAACAAGAATTTAATTAAATGACTAAAATAGAGTTAAATCCATTCCAAAACATCGATCTCAGACCACGTGGGTGAGAGAGGCACGAGGCCTGGATTTCCTCTATAGATATAAAGCAATTAAATTCTCTTTACCGAATATTTTCAATATTGCCCCAGTGGAATATCGTTAATATATCCCTTTATAAAATATCGTTCTCGCCTACCGCTC
>NC_091176.1:20035387-20042887 GCF_040958095.1 Procambarus clarkii
TATATGTATATATATATATATATATATATATATATATATATATATATATATATATATATATATATATATATATATATATATATGTCGTACCTAGTAGCCAGAACTCACTTCTCAGCCTACTATTCAAGGCCCGATTTGCCTAATAAGCCAAGTTTTCCTGAATTAATATATTTACTATAATTTTTTTCTTATGAAATGATAAAGCTACCCTTTTCAATATGTATGAGGTCAATTTTTTTATTGAAGTTAAAATTAACGTAGATATATGACCGAACCTAACCAACCCTACCTAACCTAACCTAACCTATATATATAGGTAAGGTTAGGCTGGGTAGCCAAAAAAAGCTAGGTTAGGTTAGGTTAGGTAGGTTAGATAGACGAAAAAACATTAATTCATGAAAACTTGGCTTATTAGGCAAATCGGGCCTTGCATAGTAGGCTGAGAAGTGAGTTCTGGCTACTAGGTACGACATATATATATATATATATATATATATATATATATATATATATATTTATATATGCGGAAAAACCACAAAGAAATGGGAAAGAGAGGTGAACGTTTCGGCCTGTTAGAGCCTTTGTCAACAAAAGACTGACTAGAGGATGATGACTGACTATTTACTGTTTACTAAACGCAAATGAGACAACTATGATAAGAGAAAGATAAATGCTGAAACATTCTCTTGAAAATACAGTATACAGAATTATACCTAAACATCCGTTTCCTTCAGTATCAAGGCAACGATTCATCTATCCCCCACTTCTCTGGTTAATCAGACAGGGCCCCCGAGGCGAGGCAGACACGTCCCAATTAGAGAGGTCTATTGCTATATCTGACTGGTACCTCGGGCGAAACCGGCAGATCTCTCAGGCCTAAACGGCACATGATTTTCTCCGAAGCCTTGTCAGGTATATATGGGGATATCCATATATACCCGATCGTGTGGATTGTCGTTGTAATCCACACACCTGAAAATAAAGGCAGTGACGACGTTTCAGTCCTTTATGTATAATTTTCAACCATATATTGTCACTATATATAAATTAAAGCCATATGTAAAAGTTGGTAATGATTTTCTCTAATTATGTGCCATTGGGACCAACAAAAAAACAGTCATTATTATATCACGAAGTGGATGGAGTGTTTCACGTCGTGGGAAACGACTTTGAGTGCTCTATTAGTGTTTAACTAGGTGTTCGTACCTCGTGTTCGTGTCATGGGTTCATACCTGGTGGTCATATCAGGTCTTCGTACAAGGTGTTCGTACCTTGTACGACGGCTTCCTTCAAGACCAGCTTCCATCAAGGCCGGCTTCTTTCAAGTCCAAGCAGAAGGAAGAGTAATAATTATTAATTAGTTATAATAATAATAATAATAATAATAATAATAATAATAATAATAATAATAATAATAATAATAATAATAATAATAATAATAATAATAATAATAATTGTTGTAATTACTAATTATTATTATTCCTTCTGCTGGGTCATGAAGGAAGCCGGCCTCGGGTGAAAGAGGGCTGTGACGATCTCTGTCTGGAACCCGTAGGTGCGGGACTCGGAAGTCCCCCTCCTGGGGGCTCGTGCGGCCCAAGCTCTGCTTCACGAGGCTGGGGTTGTTCACGAGGCTGGGGTTGTTCACGAGGCTGGGGTTGTTCACGAGGCTGGGGTTGTTCACGAGGCTGGGGTTGTTCACGAGGCTGGGGTTGTTCACGAGGCTGGGGTTGTTCACGAGGCTGGGGTTGTTCTTACTTTCATGGGGGTGGTTCTTCTCCGGCCCTGACCTCGGTGGACTCCGGGTTTAGAGTCACTGTGCCTTCTTTTACCAACTTCGAGGTTAACTCCGGTGCTGGAGCCCCTACGGCAGTTGGTTGTTGCCTTCAACCTCGTTCTGACAGTTCCTGCAACAGCGCTGGAACTAATGGTATTGGCGTTTGCCTTTCCATTGGAGACTTTCGGCGCCGTGGAGAGGGACAGGGGGGGGGGGACCTGCTGCATGGGTGACAGCTTCTCCTCTATATCAACCTACCCTGCCTTGGCGCTCCCTAGAGATGCCACTCCAGACCGACAACCAGAGTGCAACTATGATGGATGCCTACTACTATTATTCGTACCTGGTGCTCAGATCAAATGGTCGTGTTTGGTGTTCATCATTGATGTCTATACGAGGTGTCCTTTGCACCGTGTGTTCGGTCAGGGGTTTCGTATCCGGTATTCGTACAATGTTTTCGTGTCAATTGCTCATACCTGGAGTCTTTACTAGATGTTTCTACAAGGTAGTTGTACCTGATGTAATAACAATCCGTCCCCGACTCAAGTCCACTACATCCAGCAATCAACCCCACAGACGCATTTATAAATTTTAACATGTTTATTCAAAATGGCAATTTTCTCAAATATAAGTTAATATTTAAATATATTCGCATATTTTGCATATTTAGGCACTGGTTAGGTTAGGTGTTTAGGTTCTGTTGGCGATTATTTGTATTTGTAGTACGTGGGTGAAACATTTACAGCGTTGTGGTTCGAACAAAATTCGTCAGTGAAGCATTTGTTCCGGAAGTGTTCGAATGAAATCAGTTGTGAGTCGTGTGTAAACCGTTTTTCATTCATAAACACGGGGTTTGGCGGGTGCATGGAATCACTTTTGGGGTCTTTGTTTGGAGGACGGACTGTATCTATACCATGAGTTCAAACCATGTGTTCGTATCAAGTGTTCGTACCAGCATTTAGTGCCTGATGTCCTTACCTAGTTAAGAAGCGAACGATGACTACCCCACACACTCGTTAAAGACGAGTCCGGATGGTAAATGGGTCATAAGGACATGCGAATAATATATCCCTCACGGCTTAAGTCAGAACTACAACGATACGGGTTACCTCCTGTAGTTGTCCTACAGGAGGTAACCCGCAGACGCTACGGTTATCATCCGTCATATCAGTCTCCTGAGACTGATCTACTATCTATCTATCAATCTTTTGCTATTATTATAATCAACCTGATTATTATCATCCTGATCGTCATTGTAATCAACCTGATTATTATCATTCTGATTGTCATTGTAATCAACCTGAATATTATCATCCTGATCGTCATTGTAATCAACCTGATTATTATCATCCTGATCGTCATTGTAATCAACCTGAATATTATCATCCTGATCGTCATTGTAATCAACCTGAATATTATCATCCTGATCGTCATTGTAATCAACCTGAATATTATCATCCTGATCGTCATTGTAATCAACCTGATTATTAACATCCTGATCGTCATTGTAATCAACCTGAATATTATCATCCTGATCGTCATTGAAATCAACCTGATTATTATCATCCTGATCGTCATTGTAATCAAACTGATTATTATCATCCTGATCGTCATTGCAATCAACCTGAATATTAACATCCTGATCGTCATTGTAATCAACCTGATTATTATCATCCTGATCGTCATTGTAATCAACCTGAATGTTGTCGTCCATATCTTCATGTGATACATTACGTTTGCTAACATGTTATTCTCAGTGCCTCAGCTATGGAGCGTTTGGAGAGCGCATTCCGATATAACACAATTAAATCTCTTTCTCCAATCCCTTTCAGTATATAAATTTCTTTGCAATCAAACTGGCAGTGCATTAATCTCCCAACTCAGACTGTCAGCTTGTATTAGTCTATCATCAGTCATGGTGGTGCACTTAATTCCCAGAAATCAACAGTGAAAAACGCTTTACAGTAATTTTACAACGACTTCTGTTTCCCCCTACAAGCTCTTCGCTCAAGCTAACAGGCTTAGTGTGTATTTAATCACGGTTTCCTCTCCCTGATGTATCTATGCCCACACTATCCCATAAAGCAGACAAATTGTGTGTGTTTAGTCATATCTTCAAGTCCGGTTCCTTGCTGTGCTCTGCCACTAGGATTCCATATTTATGTTGTGCGGTGCTCATGAATTTACATGTTTGATGTGTTTTCGGATTGCACATTGGTGCATTGAAATGGGATATACCGCTTCTGTGCGCATCGGAGAATGAAAGAGAGGGAGAAACGTTTCTGGTAAAGGCTGGCAATACCGGGATATATACCTGATACGTACAGGTATATATCCACATATATATGCAAATTATGTATCTGTTTCAGTCATGTATTTAACTGTTTTATGTACTAAATATTCATGATAGTTGATGATAGGAATAAATGAATCTTTATTGGCATATACATATTTAGCTCTATAAGATATATTGAACATGTACTCACCTAGTTGTACTCACCTAGTTGTGCTTGCGGGGATGAGCTCTGGCTCTTTGTCCCAGCCTCTCAACCGTCAATCAACTGGTGTACAGATTCCTGAACCTACTGGCTCGTTCATATCTACATTTGAAACTGTGTATGGAGTCTACCTCAACCACATTACTGCCTAATGCATTCCACCTGTTAACTACTCTGACACTGAAAAAGTTCTTTGTAACGTCCCTGTGGCTCATGTGGATACTCAGTTTCCACCTGTGTCCCCTTGTTCGCATACCACCCGTGTTAAAACGCTTATCCTTATATATCCCTGTCAATTCCTCTGAAAATTTTGTAGGTAGTGATCATGTTCTCCCCGAGCTCTTCTGTCTTCCAGTGTCGTGAGGTGCATCTCCCGCAACCTTTCCTCGTAACTCATGCCTCTTAGAATGAGCTGCATAATCCACTATGGGTCTGACGTAGATAGTGTACTGTGTCTTGATTAATTCCTTATCCACATTTTTTTATAGCTATTTAGATGTTTACCAGCTTAGCAAATGCCACTGATGTTACTCGGTTGATGTGTATCTCCGTGAACAATGCAGGGAAACTGTATTCCCTCTTTTGTTGACTTGCCTTGCGGTCACCTTTCTCTCTTCCCCTCTCTCATTGCCTTGCGTTACTATATGTTCAAGTTATGTAGCCATCTTTCAGGCAATTTCTGCAGTTTATCACGTCATCGTGTTGCATGTTGCAGCTCTTGTGTGTCCAAACAATATTGAACAGTTTTGCTGTTTCCGAGAATGTTGACATGTATCATTATTTTCTTGTTACATGCTCGTGGATCAGGATGGGTTCAAGCTCTGATATCCTTTCAGTGCTCCACTGGCTACTCTCCTTCATCCTGATTTAATCCTTATTGTGACTGTCGCCTCCATGTTGACAGGTACCCATTATCTCTTGTAGGGCTCTTACATTATTCTATTTCGTTCATCGTGCAATACATTCCTTTGTTTCAACTTGATTAATAATTTCTTTTTCTGAGTGCTCCAATATGTGCCTTTTCTAATTTTCATTTTATTTCAAACCAGTGCTGATTGAATTATGTTTTTACATATATTTTTTTCCATCCTATATCATGGCTTGTGACGTACATGTCTTACGCCTAAGTGCATTTCATTGCTTTTATTTGCTTGAGAATGCCCTGCACTATGGTGTTCCTTTGTTTATTCTTTCAGTATCTCTCAAAAGAAATAATTTATTTCATCTGTTTCTATCTGCCAGTTTTTATTTTCAGGCAGAAATGGTTTTAAAGTTTGCATATGTTTTTTTTTTCATTCTTTACTGACTAGTGAAGCAGATTAATTTTTCATGAAGATAATAATCACCACAAATTTATTTACAAAATAACAAAGTTGTGAAATATATTCCCTTATGACATACATAATACGATGCTTCACTACCCAAAGTAAAGATTGAATGTTAGAAAGAATATCAAATAAAATACCTAAGAAAAATTCGGTTCGAAAATCGATATTCCGTTCTTCCGAGTCAGATATGTGATCCTCCCAGCAGCCTAGTTTGTGTTTTTGGTGTCGGGAAGGTGCGTTGTTGTGTGTGGTGAGGGTGCGTTGTTGTGTGTGGTGAGGGTGCGTTGTTGTGTGTGGTGAGGGTGCGTTGTTGTGTGTGGTGAGGGTGCGTTGTTGTGTGTGGTGAGGGTGCGTTGTTGTGTGTGGTGAGGGTGCGTTGATGTGTGTGGTGAGGGTGCGTTGTTGTGTGTGGTGAGGGTGCGTTGTTGTGTGTGGTGATGGTGCGTTGTTGTGTGTGGTGAGGGTGCGTTGTTGTGTGTGGTGAGGGTGCGTTGTTGTGTGTTGTGAGGGTTCGTCGATGTGTGTTGTGAGGGTGCGTTGTTGTATGTGGTGAGCGCAGGGTGCGTTATTGTGTGTGTGAGGGGTAGGATACATTCTTCAGTCTCTGCATATCTCTTTATCTTTTTATCTATCTCGTCTCCTTAAGCTCATTCTCTCCAACTGTATCTGTCAATCTTTATTTGAATATATCTCTCTCCTCCTCTCCAACGTTACTGTCAGTCAAATTTGTGTTAGAGCACACCACTGTCTCTCTCCTGTCAGCCTCAGCTCGTTTGTGTAACATCTGTGTGTGTGTTCCCAACCTCCAGCTAGATAGTATTGTAATGGACAGGCTCGTCTCCTTCACCGTCTGCTGCCTTGGACCGCTCACAGGCGTACCTTATCTGGCTTCAATTAATCGACGATGCAGTCAGATCTCTCTCTCTCTCTCTCTCTCTCTCTCTCTCTCTCTCTCTCTCTCTCTCTCTCTCTCTCTCTCTCTCTCTCTCTCTCTCTCTCTCTCTCTCTCTCTCTCTCTCTCTCTCTCTCTCTCTCTCTCTCTCCCTCTCTCTCTCTCTCTCTCTCTCTCTCTCTCTCTCTCTCTCTCTCTCTCTCTCTCTCTCTCTCTCTCTCTCTCTCTCTCTCTCTCTCTCTCTCTCTCTCTCTCTCTCTCTCTCTCTCTCTCTCTCTCTCTCTCTCTCTCCCTCTCTCTCTCTCTCTCTCTCTCTCTCTCTCTCTCTCTCTCTCTCTCTCTCTCTCTCTCTCTCTCTCTCTCTCTCTCTCTCTCTCTCTCTCTCTCTCTCTCTCTCTCTCTCTCGCGCTCTCTCTCTCTCTCTCTCTCTCTCTCTCTCTCTCTCTCTCTCTCTCTCTCTCTCTCTCTCTCTCTCTCTCTCTCTCTCTCTCTCTCTCTCTCTCTCTCTCTCTCTCTCTCTCTCTCTCTCTCTCTCTCTCTCTCTCTCTCTCTCTCTCTCTCTCTCTCTCTTGGTCTTCTGCTGCTGCTTCACTCTCTCTCAGTAAGTCGGACAGCATCATCAACTTGCAATGCACATTACACGTAGAGGCCTAATTGGCAAATGTTTGCTCGTAGATGCTATAATTTCCACTAATGGCAAGGCAACAGTGAAATAATGCCTTGAAAATCAGTGAACATTCTCTCTCCCATGGTGTTCACCACTTTGTCACTTTTGAATTGAATGTTCTTCGCTGCATTTGGCCAGGAATGTGAACTAGGGTCAGACTATTTCGTAACATACAAAAATCCTATGACTGCAACGGAAGCTTAACCTCTCTGTTTGGTATTATATGACGACAATATTTCGAGTTAATATTGCTATAGAAGAGGGTATAAACAAAACCTCAATAGATCTGTTTTACAGATTACATTAATATAATATAATATAATATAATATAATATAAT